>NW_015389818.1:41040-51394 GCF_001527695.2 Protobothrops mucrosquamatus | reverse complement strand
AAATACTAACCCTGCTCTATCCATCAGCTGAAATCAAGTTAAATTCAATTGTTTTATGAAGATCAGCAATCAGAATATAAACAAAACCCCTAAAATAAAATTAATGACATAAAATTAGTGGTATGACTGTTCAAAGTTACGGCACTGAAAAAAGTGACTTATGACCATTTTTCACACTTACAACCATTGCAGCATCCCCAGGGTCATGTGATCAAAATCTGGATGCTTGGCAACCGATTCATATTTATGATGGTCACATTGTTCCAGGGTCATGTGATCGCCTTTTGCAGCCTTCTGACAAGCAAAGTTAGTGGGGAAACCAGATTCACTTAACAACCATGTTACTAATTTGACAACTGTAGTGATTCACTTAACAACTGTGGCAAGGAAAGTCATAAAATGGGGCAAAGCTCATTTAACAAATTTCTCTCCCCCCTTTTATATCCAAGTTCCCTCCCTCCTTCCCTGACTCTTTCTTTCTTTCTTTCTTTCTTTCTTTCTTTCTTTCTTTCTTTCTTTCTTTCTTTCTTTCTTTCTTTCTTTCTTTCTTTCTTTCCTTCCTTCCTTCCTTCCTTCCTTCCTTCCTTTTCCTTCCTTCCTCCCTCCCTCCCTCCCATTTTTTTTTTAAATTGCCAGAGGCTCCGGGAAGAGGTGGCAACAGGCAGGCTTCCCCTCCTCCCCTGTCATTGTCTCTTTGTGGCTTGGCTCAGCTCACCTCTCCCAGACCTGGGCACATGTTTGTGTGTATGTGTGTGTGAGTGCACGTGCCAAGATCAGTGCTGCTTTCCAGCTGATCGGCGCTTCTTTGGAGCTGTCAGGACGCGCCGGGATCAGTGCCACTTTCCAAGTGATTGGTGCTTCTTTGGGGTTCAGCAGAAGAACCAGGATCAGCGCTGAGCTCCAGCTGGAGCCTGGCGCTGATCCTGGCATTTCTCCTGAGCCCTGACAGCCCCGAAGAAGCGCCGATCAGCTGGAAGGTGGCGCTGATCCTGGCGCTTCCGCTGAGCCGACAGCCCCGAAGAAGCACCGATTAGCAGAAAGTGGCGCTGACCTTGGCGTTTCCGCTGAGCCCCGACAGCCCTGCAGCTCCAGCCATCTCTCGCTCAGGCTTGTGTGGTGCTGCCACCGGTTCAGCTCATTCCCCTCCCCCACTACCACTTTTCTAGGATGGTTGCGTACCACCTGCCAGGTGCCAATGTACCACAGGTGGTACACGTACCAGCGGTTGAAAAGCCCTGGATTAGGGGACTGAAGGCTAAACCATATGATGAACAGTCACAGGAATCCAGCAAGGCTACTCTAATGAAGAGAAGGACGAGGGGGGACATGATAGCAGTGTTCCAATATTTCAGTAGCTGTCACAGAGAAGAGGGAGTCAAGCTATTCTCCAAAGTGCCTGAAGGCAGGACAAGAAGCAACGGATGGAAACTAATCAAGGAGAGAAGCAACCTAGAACTAAGGAAAAAAATTTCCAACAGTTAGAACAATTAATCAGTGGAACCTGCCTCCAGAACATGTGAGTGCTCCATTGCTAGAGGTTTTTAAGAAGAGATTGGACAGCTATTTGTCCAGAATGGTATATAAGGTCTCCTGCAGGGGGTTGGACTAGAAGACCTCCACGCTCCCTTCCGACTCTGTTATTCTTATTCTATATTCTTTCTTCTGTGGTTTTTAATAAGAGCTTTAGAAGAACTCTGCTGGGTCAGGCCAATGATTTACTCCAGCAGTCGTATCACATGCTGGTCAAGATGCCTTCATGAAATTCAAAGTCACCATGACGGGGCTTGTTTGTGTGGATAGTAAGTCAAGTGGGGGTACACAAGCTTTGTGGTTAGAGTAATGGTGGTCAGCAAGTCCTCCCAGGTCAGGCACTCACAAGTAAAGTCACGGACTATTTGTCCAGGACTCTGGTCCCATTTACACTGTCAACAAGATCAAAGAGGCTACTGTTTGGCAAATGGAAGGTGAGGACAGAGCAGAAAAACATGCTGTTTCATCTTTTCTTCTACCTCACAGCCAAGTTAGAACAGCAAACTGTAAGTGAAGTGATAGAGCAAGAGCAGAAAACACAATCAAAACATACAACAGAACCGAGCCTCATAATATATCTGGATACAGGGAAGTCCCTGCCAGCCAGCTTGCAGTATAGCTAGTTTTAAAAGTTGAATTTTTCTCCCAATTTGTGTTTTTCCATGTTGGGAGAAAAGCCCTGTTAAAAATACAAATTTGCTGGAGAGAAGAGTCTCATGGCTATTTCACAAGGGATGTAAAGTCTGCCCCAGGTCTTTTAAAAAAAATAAGTCCAAAACACCTTAATAGCAGATGAAACTTCTTCTCTCTAGTATGACCTCCTCTTAAATCTAGGTGGAAAAACAACCACATGTTTTTATGTAGCCTCCAGAATCATCTCTATCATAAATGTTAGTAATTGGGTGGTGCAGTTTCTCAATATTTTGTGACAGGAAAAACTTGAAAACTACAAAAAAACACACCAAACCCTACATATCACACACCTAATATTTGAAAACATAGGGGGGGGGGGAATCCCAAAGTATTGTAAATACGCCTAGTAGGCCTACAGACACAATGTGGCTGAATATGTTGTTATTTTGACTCATTCCTTGTGGCCTTCAGGCACTAGAAGTTTGCTGATCTCTGTTCTAGATCAAGGGGTAGGTGGCCTCATCCTTTTCAATGGATTGCAAAGGGCAAATCCCATCCTGGGTGCCTTGGCCCCATTCTATGGAGAGAGCTTTTAGGGGCATTTCCAATGCATAGGAAAATGACTTGGTTGTTTTTCTTCAGTTGTTCCAGTGTGGTGGATCAGCTTGCCCTGGCATCACAATCCCTGTTTGGACAATTTTGTTGTCTGGTGTCAACCTGCCCTTTTTTTCCAGTCATATGTGTCAATCTTTGGCTGGGAAGTGATACGAAGGACAGGTGAATTGTAAACAAGAGAAAGGGAAGAATTCTCATGGGTTTGCATTCTAAATGGTTAAGATAGATATTTGTGTAGAAAAGAAGCAAAGGAACAAAGTTAAGTTTTGGTTTTTTAAACAGAGGAAAAACATAGTTTGGTAGGAGAGCTTATTGCTTTTGGATCAGTTTCAGACAGTGACTTGTTTCCAGAGTGTTATTCTCCATCTGCTATTTCACTTGAAATAAAGTTTTATTGGTTTTGGTGTAATTTCTTTCTGATTGTTGTGAGTTGCCCAGAGTCATTGAGAGAAGGGTGGTATACATATTTAATTTATTATTATTATTATTGCTTTTGGACTATTTTAGATAGTGGCTTGATTCCATCTGCCATTTCAGATACAGCACTGAAATTTGAATTTCTGACAGTGAGAACAATCAACCAATGAGCAGCTTGCCTTCAGAAGTTGTGGGTGCTTCATCACAGGAGGGTTTCAAGAAGAGACTGGACAGCCACTTGTCAGAAATGGTATAGGGCAGAGGTAGGCCCCTTTGGCTCTTTTATGACTCGTGGACTTCAACTTCCAGAATTCCTGAGCCAGCCATGCTGGCTCAGGAATTCTGGGAATTGAAGTCCACGAGTCATAAAAGAGCCAAGGTTGTCTACCCCTGGTATAGGGTCTCCTGCTTAAGTAGGGGGTTGGACTAGAAGACCTCCAAGATCCCTTCCAACTCTGTTATTCTGTATTTTTCTGTATTTTACACGAACAAAATGAAACTACATCATTTGCACTTTCTCAATATCTGTAACAGTACCCGCCAAAATCTTGTAACTGAATGACTTAAGTTTTCAAATGTTCAGAAACATTTCATCAGATTATCCCCTGCCTTTGGAGATAACCTAGTTTAAGAGTTCCTGAAAATCTATGCAATCTTTTATGACATTTTGATTATCGTAAATCTATTTCCAAAATAATTTGGTTTCTCTGATCTTAAACTGTTGACCTTTCTAGGAGGCTATGACAGCGTTAATAAATCCACAGAGAGATTTAGAAGTAAATCTACATGGGATGGTAAACTAGGCCCAGCACCAAATTTGCAATCTCACAGCAAGTGAGATAGCTGGGCCTGGCACTGACCATTCTTTCAGTCAGGTAGCACTGCCCTCTAGTGGCAAATGCCACCATCAGGTGGTCTTTGGTGCTCTCTGAGCTTGATTGTTTGCTTGCAGACCTTTCACAACCAGACTAGATAACATCTTCATTGCTCGCAGGGTGTGGGGTTTGCTCTCTGTTAGTATACAGCAGGGGTCTTCAAACTTGACAACTTTAAGACTTGTCGACTGCTGGCAAAGGAGGTGTTCAATTATTTTGTTTCCTTTTTAGCTTTTTTATTTTCTCTTTTGAATGGTGTGTAAATGTTGTTTGTCTCTAGGTGTTGCTGTCTCTCTCTCTCTCTCTCTCTCTCTCTCTCTCACACACACACACACACACACACATACACACACTGGGATGGGAAGTAGTTTCAAGGTAGAGATGGGCAGGATCCCTGCTGTCCTTTTTGCTGCAATCCAGCATTACCCACCCATTAATCACTCCCCTCAATGTGTGGTGAGCCAAGATTTAGGGATTCTGGACCCTGCCTGATCCTTGATCCACAACTGGACTATTTCCTGAATGGAGGGAAAAAGGAAGGAAGAGAGATAGATATATAGTAGATGATGATAGACAGGTATATAGATAGAGATAGAGATGGTAAAGATGGAGATAAAGATGATAACTACAGATATATGACAGAGATTCTACAGATGATGTAGAGACAGAAATAGCTCACCCTCCCTCCATCCTTCCCTCCTCCCTCCTTCCCTCCCTCCCTGCTGAGGGAATATTAATCTCTTTGCCACCAGGAAGATTGGAGACCAATACTCCCATAGAAAAAACAGAAAGTTTATTTCAAAGCTCCTTCACTGAAGCAACCATAAAGGCTCTCCACAGCTTCACTGCTCCTTCCCTGCCGCCATGCTGAGCTGAATTCCTTGTCTCAGTGGCCACCAGCTGGGTGCTGCTGGCTTCCTCCGCCTTCAAATCTGTTGAGCTGAAACAGAATCTAAAGGTGGAGGAGGCACTGAAATTTTAAAAAACACAAAATAACTGATTCTATATTGCAGAGATTGCCCTGGCTGTGGCAGTTGTCTCTCCCACCCACTGCAGTCAGGGGCTTTGATGTCCTTGCCGCTTCCTCAGGTGGGCGTCACGGGGGGAGTGTGATCTGGATCACAACCAGTCTGAACCTATTTGTATTTGTCTTAATTGACAGGTCAGTCAAATCTCAAGGAATGCAGAAGAGTGGAACCATCTCCCTAGCACAGTGATGGTGAACCTTTTAGAGACTGACTGCCCAAAAACTGCCCCCGCCCTCCCGCTCCGCCAGCCCACAGGGCCACCCACCGTCTCCACGGACCCACTGCAGCAGATCGCCCAGATGGCCCAGCAGCGCCATGGTGGCCACGCCCTCTGTCCGTGCCCTGAAGCATCATCTGTGTGTGACGGGGCGCGAGGGCAGAGTCTTGTCCTCGCTGCCCAGCTATTTGTACATGGTCGCCAGAAATTGAAAACAATTTGATGGCATCTAATCCATCTATCCATCCATTTCTTCACTTACTTGTACTCTCTTCTTTACATCACAACCTTATTCATATCTCGCTGAATATAGGCAAAGATAGGACTGAAGCCTTTGAAAAATCTCAGATTTGATGACATATGACTTTTCAGTAATAGCCATAGCACTCAGACTTATAGACCACTCCATAGTGGTTTATAGCACTCTCTAAGCAGTTTACAGAATCAGCATATTGCCCTCAACAATCTGAGTCCTCATTTTACTGACCTCGGAAGGATGGAAGGCTGAGTCAACTTTGAGCTGATCAGGATTGAACTACTGGCATTGGACAGAGTTAGCCTGTAATGCTGCATTCTAAACACTAAACACAGAATAAAAACAAAGATGATTAGGGGACTGGAGGCTAAAACATATAAAGAACAGTTGCTGGAATTGGGTATGTCAAATTTAATGAAGAGAAGGACGAGGGGTGACATGATAGCAGTGTTCCAGTATCTCAGGGGCTGCCACAAAGAAGAGGAAGCCAAGCTATTCTCCAAAGCACCTGAAGGCAGGACAAGAAGCAACGGTTGGAAACTAACCAAAGAGAGAAGCAACTTAGAACTAAGGAGAAATTTCCTGACAGTTAGAACAATTAATCAGTGGAACAACCTGCCTCCAGAAGTTGTGAGTGCTCCAACACTGGAAGTTTTTAAGAAGAGACTGGACAGCCATTTGTCTGAAATGGTATAGGGTTTCCTGCCTGAGCAGGGGGTTGGACTAGAAGACCTCCAAGGTTCCTTTCAACTCTTGTCATTCTGTTATTCTTTTACTGTGCCATCATGGCTGACCGATGTCATAGTATAACATGCCATTCTGTGGATTTAGAGTGTACCATGATTAGCATACCCACAAATGAGGATCCCATGACATTATCTACTTCTTGTCCTAAACCTATACATAAGACAGCCTTAAACTCTCTTTAGCTGTACCAATGTTGTACCGGTGATACAGCAACACACACCTGTTTCAAGGTGTATAAAATCTGATATGATCTGATTTGCCAATTGTTCTTGCTTCTTGAAGGAGAAATTGGTTTCTTCCGTCCTTATAACCACCTTAAGAAGAGAGATTTCAAGAAGATAACATTTCGCAGGAGGCAGACTCATTGCCCAACCCCAATTTGTATTGAAGTAGTAGATAACCACAAAAATAGCAACATTAGCCACAACAATGACAAGAATACGAATGGAACAATTCCTGTATTCAGAATACAGCAGTGAACGCTTCAAAATGACTTGGAAGAAATGCATCAAATGTCAGGCTTTAAGAGTCACATTAATTTTAATGAGCTGGCTCCATAAAGAAGTCACAGCAATAATTTTGCTCCCTGCGGAAACCTGAAAAATGTCTGGTTGCTTTAATGAACAGGAGAGATTTTCAATTCCTCCTCATTTTTTTTTTTTTGAAACATGCTCAACTTTAATTTGTAACTTTCCATGTCCGGAAATTTCCTATCAAGACAAGCTGTTAAATCTACAGAAATTTAAGCCCCTCTTAGACATTACTAGCGTTCCCTTAGAAAGGTCACATTCAGCCATGTGTGTGTGTGGATATCACAGAATTATTTCTGGCTATGCTTTCTACAGCACAGGCAGATATAGAACTCTACAGTAGACAGATATTTATTTGCTACGTATATATAGGGATGTGGGTCTATACCAGTGGTGGCGAACCTATGGCACGGGTGCCAGAGGCAGCACTCAGAGCCCTCTGTGTGGGCACGCGCGCCGTCGCCCCAGTCCTAGGCCTTCAGCTGGGTTTTATAAAACCTTTTCGCTTTAGGCCTCCGCTGTCGTGTGCAAAAAAAAAAAAAAAGGTTCAATCAGTCAATTTCAACTTCTCGCGGGGAAAAAAATGTCTTGCAAAGTTGGAATTGATTGATTGAACTTTTTAGTCCCACCCAGTCTGCCGTTACCACCGCAGTCACGCCCACCCAATGGGCCACACCCACCCGGCACTCGACAATGCATAAGTGGGTTTTGGGTTGCAGTTTGGGCACTCGGTCTCTAAAAGGTTCGCCATCACTGGTCTATACATATGTTGTTCATAGTATGTTTAGGTGTGTGTCATGTATGTGTTTCACTTTGAGAGCGGGCAACTAAATTTCATTTTTGATGTGTGCCATTGTGCCCACAGTATAAAAATGACAATAAAAGGTTATCTTATCTTATCTTATCTTATCTTATCTTATCTTATCTTATCTTACCTTCCCTTATCTTAAAGGGAAGAACATCATAAGGGTAGAGAAAATCCACCTTTTCTAGAAGAGGGATTCAGGAAGTCCTCGACTTAACAACCGTTTGTTTAGCGACTGTTCAAGTGGCACTGAAAAAAATGTTTTTTGACCTTTCCTCATATTTATGACTATTACAGCATCCCCACAGTCAAGTGATCAAAATTCAGGCATTTGGCACCTGGCATGTATGACGGTTGTAGGATCCTGGGGTCATGTGATCACGCAGCCTGCTTCTGGCAAGCAAAGTCAGTGGGGGAAGCCAAATTCAATTCATAATTGCAGTGATACATTTAACAACCGTGGCAAAAAAAGGTCATAAAATCAAGCACAACTCACTTATCAACCGCCTTGCTTAACAACAGAAATTCTGGACCCGGTTGTGGTTGTAAGGCAAGGACTACCTGTACAGATGCTACACTATGTCGCATCCTCACGTCTGGGGTTTTACATGAGTTCCATAAATCCCTCTTGGAGCACAGAAGATTTCTCTATTTTTACACATAATAGACAGCATACTGTGTGGTATTTTCAGTTCCGCTGATCACCAGGGGGCACCATACGATCTGTTTTCTCTTTATTTAGACTCTTCAGATGTTATTTTATGGGCTTCAAGCCCTCTGTTGGGAATTGAACTCGTGGATCTTCCTACTTTACATGACTATACACAATGCATTAGCCTTTAAGAGACCTCCAGGACCTGTGACTCGAGTGGCTGCAGAAAAGGATACCCACAAGCTGTTCAGAATAGTACATACAGCCACCTTCTTGTGAGCTCCTAGAGTAGAGAGATACAGATGTTAAAGTGGGTCGGGCCGCCTTATAGGGGGTTTTACATGACTCTCTGCATCTGAAGGGCAACAATAAAAATGAAAGCTGTCATGGGTACCTCCTGGCGGTCAACGTAAGTGAAAATACCACCTAGGATAGTGATGGCAAACCTTTTAGAGACTGAGTGCCCAAAAACCACCCCCGCCCCGCCGTTCCCAGCCTGCCCCCGCTCTGCCCTGCCCCCCTGCTCTGCCCGCCCGCAGGGCCACTCACTGCCTCCATGGCCCGCTGCGGATCACCCAGGCGGCCCAGCAGCGCCATGGCAGCCACGCCCTCCACCCGCACCCCGCAGCATCAACTGCGTGTGATGGGGCGCTAGGGCAGAGTCTTGTCCCCACTGCCCGGTTGCCATGTCCTTGCCTGCGCTGCTCTGTGCGGGCTGTGCTTGGGGACGACTCTCCTTGGGGGGGGCTGCTGATGAGGAGGGGGCCGCGGGGGGAGGTGGGGCTAGGATATGCAATGGGTAAAAACAGAAATTCCACCCACTCTTAAGAGGGTACTATAGTGTGAAATTTATGTAAAACAGAGAATAGAAAACAGACAATCCCATCCTTTCCATGGTTAATGTAGCATATATAAAAGTGAAATTGACTTATAATTCTTTTACACAGGAATAGTTACTCTGTTCCTTCAATCTCATTCTCTAAGGTGAACCTTGAGGGAATCCCAAAGATTGTCTAAATCTTTTAAATGTGTATCCAGCTTCTTCAAATTTGTATCCAGCTTCTGCTTGCCCAACTAATGTTGTTTAACATCTGTCCAAACGGAGGGGGAAAAACCTAATTGCAACCCTATAAGTCTTCTCCAAAGAACCCATACAGCCTTCTAAGAGGCTTGGAGGAGTATTTTTAGCTCCACAGCTGCTACACACATCTCAGCCCTTTGTGTGGCTTTGTTTCTACTTTGCTTTGGATGCCTCTGCCAAAGGGTCAGAGAGGGTCAACTGGGGGCGCCATCACTGGCCAGCCTCTGCTGAGGGACTTCCTGATGCTGTTTCTCTTTTGTTTTGAGGAACATGCAGGGGAAATGCCATCGCAAAGATACCCAGGCATATGGCTAGAGAGGAAATTCTTGCAGGGTAGCAAGGACTGGCTAACAATTAGACAGTGGACAATACTAGACTGTGAATACTCTCTAGTTAAGGCGAGACCTTATAAACATCCTTCTGTTCAATTCTGGCCACTTTAATCTACTTCCTGCAAAAATAAGGGCAAATCTATCATCTATCAGTCTGTCTCTCTCTCTATTCAATCTCTCTCTCCCTATCCACCCATCCATCATCTAGCTATTATCTATCCTGTCTGTCATCCCTCCAGCCAGCCAGCCAGCCAGCAAGCATCTAATAGTTTAACGAAGAGAAGGATGAGGCGGGACATGATAGCAGTGTTCCAATATCTCAGGGGCTGCCACAAAGAAGAGGGAGTCAAGCTATTCTCCAAAGCGCTTGAAGACTGGACAAGAAGCAACGGATGGAAACTAATCAAGAAGAGAAGCAATCTAGAACTAAGGAGAAACTTCCTGACAGTTAGAACAATTAACCAGTGGAACAACCTGCCTCCAGAAGCGGTGAATGCGCCAACACTGGAGGTTTTTAAGATGAGACTGGACAGCCATTTGTCTGAAATGGTATAGGGTTTCCTGCCTGAGCAGGAGGTTGGACTAGATGACCTCCGAGGTCCCTTCTAACTTTATCATTATTATTATTATTATTAT
>NW_015389818.1:0-41013 GCF_001527695.2 Protobothrops mucrosquamatus | reverse complement strand
CGAGCTCGGATGGCTGTCGCCGTCTCGGATTGCAAAACGTTGGGGAGAGAATCGTTGCCTTCTTGCCAGGAATTTAGAACGATTTCCGCGTTCTTCTGCCTATTATGAAACAATCCCTCATTCCAGTCCGTCAAGAGGCAAGGCGATCTCCCATGTTGAAAAGTGAGTGCAAATTTTTTTATTTAATTTTTATAAGTTTGATGAGGGCGTGGCCAGGTTTGGGTGGGGGCGTGGCCAGGGGAGGGAGGTGAGTTCCACCACCTTTTCTCTGAGAAAAAAAGCCCTGATTATTATTATTATTAAGCCTAACTTTTAATCAGTGTTTCTCAACCTTAACTCCCAGAATCCCCCAGACAGTTTTAGGTAATTGAGAGTCACCTTTGTTTTTTCACTATTATGGCAGGAACTGCGCTCCAAGAAGTAGGGCCAAACACCAACTAGATTTAATTTCAATTTAATTAATATTGAATTAAGCACAATTTGTACTCTTGATCACATACGTTTTATAACCTTTAGCAATTTCTATTGCGCTGAAAGACACACTACTAGTCTGGTGATAACTTTGGGCCCTAGCCGTGACTTTTGCAGCTCACAACCCACACTGAGACATCAGCTGGCACCCCTCTGCCTTGAAATCTCCAGTGCAGTTGAGCATCTACTCCTATCGGCTTTCCCCTAACCACGATACCAATGGATAGAGAGAGAAAAAAGAGTGATTGCTTGAAACATTCTGAGCAGTCTGGAAATGTTACCCAACATGGAACGTTTTCAGCTATTCATGCCAAGGGAGAATGAAACGTTTGCTCAAGTACCTCACACTTAAATTAATGGCCTGAAAAATGCCCAGCCTTGGCTTTTTGATATTCTAGAAGTTAAGAAGTGGAATCCATAATAGGCGTGAGTCAATGCTAATTTCATAATGCAATGCTTATAGATACGGATGGTGTTGCGTGTTGTCTGAGCTCTTAATGATCTTGTAAGCCTGACAGAATTACAATTACTCTTATACAGCATTAGAACGGCTCCTATATATCAAAAGGGCAAAGACTGTGCTTACAATCAATAATATTTAGATTATATAAACAAGGTTTACAGCATAAAAAAACCTCGTAAAACGGATGAAGAGAAAAATACACTGATGAATGTTATTAAAGAATTTGTCTTAAAAGTGGTTCAGAACTCACTGACTTGAACAAATAACATACACTAATTGTGTGTGTGTGTGTGAGAGAGAGAGATCTGCCAGCTTGGTATGTGTAGATATGATTTCTTTTGCGTAGGAAACAGGTTCTGGGGATAAACTTCTTGTTTTAGATACCATTGTGGATTTTAAAAAAAATACAATTTAAATATAGTACAAGGAACAGTTATGCTAATACAGGCTCCCCACTACCACTCCAGTGGATGGAAATATGTCCTTTCTTGTTGCCTTTACTTCCCACAAAATAACAGAGTTGAAAGGGACCTTGGAGTTCTTCTAGACCAGGGGTGTCAAACTCAATTTCATTGAGGGCTGCATCAGCATTGCGGTTGCCCTTGGGGGGGGGGCTGTGTGTGTGTGGCCAGGGTGGGCGTGGCCTGCTGGGTGGGCATGGATGGAGTGGGTGTGGCCTGCTGGGTGGGCATGGCCAGCTCTATATCGTTCATCTCAAGGGTGCCTGTGGGGGCCTGGGCAGGAGTGGGACAGATCTGAGGGTCTCTGGCAGAAGGGTGTGGGACCGGGGCAAGCGCCAAGGAATGGTGCATTTCTTCATTCCTCACAAAGGGTGACACCTCCCCAGCATGCACCCAGGGGGCAGGGCCGACACGGCAGGGGCTGGTTCCTCACTGTTTCTAGACGGCCTTGTGGAGCTAAGACTGAATGCGTTTCAGCATAGAGGGCCACCACAAAATTGTACATTGGCTCCCGGCCGCCCTGGGCCGGGGCCAAGGCAGCGGGGGCCGTTCCCTCACTGTTTCCAGGATGGCTTCATGGGCCACATGAAACCACTTCGCAGGCCGCATCTGGCCCCCGGGCCTTATGTTTGACATGTCTGTTCTAGACCAACCCCCTGCTCAAGCAGGAGACCCTATTCCTTTCAGACAAATGGCTGTCCAATCTCTGTTTGAAAGCCTCCAGTGATGGAGCACCCATAACTTCTGAAGGCAACCAATCCATTGGTTGATTGCTCTCACTGACAGGAAATTTCGCCTTAGTTCTAGGCTGCTTCTCTCCTTGGTTAGTTTCCATCCACTGCTTCTTATCCTGCCCCCAGGTTCTTTGGAGAATAGGCTGACTCCCTCTTCTTTGTGGCAGCCCCTCCAGTATTGGAAGATTGATATCATGTCTCCTCTTTTAGTCCTTCTTTTCATTAGAAGATGAAACAGGAAGATGCATTCTCCATCAAACATCCTAACTAGGGTCTTCTGTGGAGAGGGCAAAAAAGTGGAGGACAGCTGTTAAAGTCCAGCTTTTCTTTTGATCAACCGTAAGAACACCGCCATCCTGTGCAGTGAAATGGAGGCTCTCTTCAGTATTATTCAGAAGTAGAGCGGCAACTCAAATCTTTAGCATACAGTAACTTAAGTCCTTGCTTTACAAAATAACATTTGTTTTGTGGCATAATGTTTATCTACATATCAAATTTCTTAACCGCCCATCTCCCTCATAGAGGGGCTCTGTTGTTACACTCTCTTGATTCTCCTTGCTATCCTGGCTGGTTAATTAAAGGTGTGGTTAATTAAAGTGGTGGGCAGAGAACAGGATGATGAGTTGAGGAATATCCAAAGATGTAAACTTCTCCTGCCTGAAGTTCAGACATCTTCCTTGGGAATCTCTTTGACTGTTTATCAAAGCTGATTGGGTATTATAGACTATACCTTCCTGAAAGCTGTACTGTGGGAGAAGGCCACATATATCAGGGCTCGGTGTCAGATTAAGCAGGGAAAACTGACTGTTTATCCAAAAAAAAAAAAATCAATATGAGCTAGGGATGAGTTATGGCCACCACTATGTGATTAAGGGAGAACTTGCCAAGACATTCTGGCAATACTGTAAGCAGCAGATGAGAAAAGGGCCTAAGTAAATATATTAAATTTCTCTTTACCAAGGAGCTCTCTGGTTTTTTTCCTTCCTTCCTTCCTTCCTTCCTTCCTTCCTTCCTTCCTTCCTTCCTTCCTTCCTTTTGAGTCACTGTTGACTCTTAGCAACTACCAATATTGGTTCCAACACTGGGATTAACCTTGGTTTAGCTGGTGAACTTGGGGATGTCTATTGGTGGCAGGAGACAAGATTGAACTTACCTTCTCTGTCTTGGATGATCCCTGTCCTAGTCTTTGAGAAATTAAACAGAAGATAAGTCTGAAAGGAATCAAAATGTAATTTGGGACTTTGTAGCTCAGCTTCTCCACACTTTGGGGAATCTCCAATGTTCAAAAAAAGTGCAAAGCAAATATAAGGGAAGATGACTCCCAAGCGTAAACATAGGGCTATTTTCAGTTGTTTAAAATATCGCACGTAAGGAGAAGGGCGGGATAAAAATTAAATAAATAAATAAATAAATAAACAAGTCTTAATTCAGACACTATAATTAAGACATAGCAGGAGACACCGGAGCAGAGTCAGAGCTAGCGCGATGGGAGAAGACTTTGTTAAATTATGCAAATTGTATCTGGCTCCTGTAAAGTCAGAGAACTGAAATGCCCAGTTGCTGGGGAATATCTTTGATTTCAATGGGGAGAGGGATGATTGAAAGTGATGAATGCAACAGAACTGGGCAATAACAAACGGCCAAGTTTGATGTCTTTCGTTATTGTCAGAATCCTCTCAACGAAGAAAAACAATCAGGGCTCTTGCCTCTGAAGGTAAAGACTGCCTTCGGATACCATTTTAGAATTGTGGGAATAAAGAGCTGCACAAATATAGCCTCTGTTCTTTCTAGAATAAAATAATGGTGGTCTGCTTGCTTCTCTTAATATCTGATTGAAAGCCCATTGAGAAGTTGATTGTCAAACAGGGAGGGGGTAATGAATAGGAAAGGACTTTAAGAAATAAACCACTGATTGGAGAAGGTAAATCCTAGGAGAAAAAGACTGCATAAAGATTGACTAGTGATTAGGATGGAAAGTATGTGCCCA
The DNA here is from genome assembly GCF_001527695.2 of Protobothrops mucrosquamatus. Lineage (NCBI taxonomy): Eukaryota > Metazoa > Chordata > Lepidosauria > Squamata > Viperidae > Protobothrops > Protobothrops mucrosquamatus. The sequence continues at coordinate 36,897 of NW_015389818.1, read as the reverse complement.
ACATACTCAAAAAAACGTCCAGTCGCATTCACAATAGGCCACTGACCACACTTACAAGAGAATGGGTGGGAAAGTGTTAGAGAGCTTCACATACCTCGAAGCTGTGATGTGACATCGTTGGATTGAAGAGGAGATATACCACAACTGGTAGAAGCATGCTACAGGTTCCATCTGTGTCATCTGGCAGGACCTGGGAAAAGAGACTTTTCTGCAGTGGCGCCTGCCCCATGGAAAACAATCTAACCGGAACATAGATTGGCTCCAATCTGGTCTTCATGAAGGTCCTAAAGACATGGCTCTGCCACTATGCTTGGCGGTCCAGGAATGGTGAGGAGCTTTTACAATAATTGTGTTGATGTTGAGCCAGTTTATTAATTGTGTTGATGTTGAGCCAGTAACTAGTGCAGGAGTGGGCAACTCTGGCCAAGAATTCTGGGAGTTGAAGTCAACAGGTCATAAAGTTGCCATAGTTGCCCACCCCTGGTCTAGTGGTTAGAGCACCAGGCTAGAAATTGGAAGACTGTGAGTTCTAGTCCCACCTTAGGTGTAAAGGCAACTCGGTGATTGTGGGTCAATCACCTCACAGGGTTGTTATTGTGGGGATAATAGAAGGATGAAGGAGCATTGGGTAAGTTCACTGCTTTCAGTTATTCATAAAGTAATAAAGGTGGAAGAGATAAAACTAATAACTGAAATAAAATGTAAGAATGGATTGTGCTGCTGATCACTGCTATTTTTGTTTTAAAGGTTTGGTATGTTTGTGTGATGATATAACGGGATGTGAGAATAACCCTGAGAGACAGGAGGAAGAGCCGCAGTTACACAACGGTCCGATAAATGAAAGCAGAAATGTCATTTTGAGTAAGTATCTTAGAACTGATCAGAGTTGAGTTGCTTGGATGAGATAAGCAGCCATGCAAATTGAACAAATAAAATTAATAAAATGAGAATACAGGCAGTTCTCAACTTATGACAGTTGAGCCCAACATTTCTGTTGCTAAGACATTTGTTAAGTGAGTTTTGCCCCATTTTATGACCTTTCTTGCCACAAGTACAGGAATCACTGTACTTGTTTAATTACCGTAGTAACACGGTTGCTAAGTGAATCTGGCTTCTCCATTGACCTGGTTTGTCAGAAGGTTGCAAAAGGTGATCGCAAGACCCTGGGACTCTGCAACCGTCATAAATATGAGCAATTGCCAAGCAGCTAAATTTTGATCACATAACCGTGAAGATGCTATAATGGTTATAAGTGTGAAAAACGGTCATAAGTCACTTTTTCCAGTGATGTTGTAACTTTGAACAATCACTAAATGAACTGTTGTAAGCCAAAGACTAGCTGTATAAAGCTGCAACTCAACAGGCTGGGAAATGAGGCTAACATAACACAACATGGTGAAGGTGGGCAAACTCAGTTATGAGGGCATCATGGTTGCCTAGCAAACTTGGTGAAAATAACAATAACAAATAATAACAACAAATAATAACAATAACAATAATAGTAATAAAGTTGGAAGGGGCCTTGGAGGTCATCTAGTCCAACCCCCTGCTCAGGCAGGAAACCCTATACCATTTCAGACAAATGGCTGTCCAGTCTGGCAATGGTTCAATATGGCATCTTGAATAACTATCATTGGCTGTTCAATGGGCCAATCAGCATTCTGTATCCATTTATGGAGTTCAAAGCCAAAATATGGTAGCTTATAACTTTCTGCACAATAAAGCTGAGGTTTTGAGAGGAGGTGGGGGGGGTTCAATGCTTAGAATCCATGTTTATTTATGATTATGTTGTGATTTATGGTTTTTAATTTTCATTTAGAATGTTACTGAAGATGCTTGTCTTGTCTGCTTTTTAACCCAGGTTATGGATTTGAAAAACTTTACCCTGTTCAGTTGGTTTGACTGGAACAGCTCGTAAGTTCTGTGTAGAAATCCCTTTCCTCTGAATTGTGCATATGTTTACAGAGGGACGCTGCCAATTTCTTTTGGTTTAGAAAACCACCTTTTTGTACAAATCTGGCAGACAAAGTAAAAGTCATGCATGTTTGAAATCAAACATATAGCTGTAAAAAAAACCCCAGAATTTTCCTTTAATGAAATACATTTTAATAAATGTGTTAGCTTGCAAGATGCTAGAAGAGTACTGTTTTTGCCCCATGTTGTTTATCCTGAGTCTGCTAGTTTGATTGCATGGAAAAAAAGTCACATAATAATTATAATTCCTTTAGTAAGAAATTGGACAGCCATTTGTCAAGAACGGTATAGGATCTCTTACTTGAGCAGGGGGTTGGTCTAGAAGACCTCCAAGGTCCCTTCCAACTCTGTTATTCTGTAAATCTGCATTCTGTAAATGCAAAATAGATCCATCTATGTCAGTGATGGCGAACCTTTTAGAGATCGAGTGCCCAAACTGCAACCCCAAACCACTTATGCATCGTTGGGTGCCGGGTGGGTGTGGCCCATTGGCTGGGCGTGCCTGCGGTGGTAATGGCAGACTGGGTGGGACTAAAAAGTTCAATCAATCAATCAATTCCAACTTTGCAAGATTTTTTTTTCCCGCGAGAAATTGAAATTGACTGATTGATTGAACTTTTTTTTTTTTTGGCACACGGCGGCGGAGGCCTAAAGCGAAAAGGTTTTATAAAACCCAGCTGAAGGCCTAGGACTGGGGTGGCAGCACGCGTGCCCACAGAGAGGGCTCTGAGGGCCGCCTCTGGCACCCGTGCCATAGGTTCGCCACCACTGATCTACGTGCTCTGGTGAAAATTAGCTTCCTGTCATGGAATACATTTGAGGGTCGTTTCTTCCAGGGCTCACTAGAGGTCGCCCAAGCTTCATTTAGCCTAAGACATTGCCCTAATTTTTCTAAGCTGCTTCCCCCTCCCGCAGTTCTCCCGCTGAAACAGAAGTAATTGTAGACTCATCAATAATAGAAGGAAGTAGCTTTGTCGTTGTTATCTTGCCCTTTCATTACAAGAACGATATGGCATTTCTGACTCGCTACATGGCACAGCCAGACACCCTCCCCCCAGCTCCCACCCCCTTAGCGCCTCACTAAATTGACACCACAGCCATGAAACATTGCTATTTTAAAATGTTTATTTATCTCGTTGATTAAAGTTTTGGATGTCTTGAGTGGGAAGAGTGAAAGGAGGTATTTACAGAAAAACCACTTGGACCTGTCCAGGGGAAAAAAGCGCCCACACGTCCCAGTTTGCAGAGGACCATCTTCTATTTAAAGCATCCTCTGCTGGAAGGATCGCCCAGACTGAGCCGGATGGAAGAGAAAAGGACCAGAAGAAGGAAATGCAGAGCGGAGACTCTTGAAGGTGACCGTCAGCCATTAGCATTTGCAGGTCTTATTCAAAGCAGGGCCTTCTGATCAATTCCGCTTCTGAAACCGCCCCTCTGGGAATGTCATTGTTGCTTGTCATGGCTACTTCCATCCAAAACGCATCTACTATATGTTCATTCCACATTAGGAGGCTCTACTCTTTGCTCAAAATGCTGCTGCCAAGGCTGTAAAAGGAGGGGAGTTGGACTACGTTAACTAAGAGAGGATGACAAGCACGCAACTCTCTTCCCAATGACCCCAGGAACCCCGGAAGGCAGCTTGTCTCAACCATCTTCCATGACTCCATACAGGTAGTCCTCGATTTATGACGGTAGTTGAGCCTGGAATTACAGTTGTAAGTTATGCTGGTCATTATGAAATGGGCCATCTTGTGATATGACCGATTTTATTTATTCTTTTGCAATGGTCGTTAAGCAAACACTATAGTTGTGAACACATTGTCCACAATGGACTTTTTTGTTGTTGTTGTTGGAAACTGGAAGAAAATGCCCGTTTCCAGCAAAAAAAAAAAAAAGTCATAAAATGTTGACAACGCTGCAAATGGCCATAAATGCAGTCTGGTTTTGCCAAGCATCAAAAATGCTATCACGTAACTGCAGGAGGCCCCCAGCCACTGGAACTTCACATCTGGTTAATATGTACCTTTTTTGGGGGGGGGTCCATTGTAACTTTTAACGGTCGCTGACCAACCGGTTGTAAATCAAGGACCGGCACTTCGCCTGAGCAAAATTGTGTCCCCAATTCCTATTCCACCAGTTCTGTCTCTTTACCCCAGTGTTTCTCAACCTTGACCATTTTAAGGCATCCGGACTTCAACTCCCAGAATTCCACAGCCAGCATTGCTGGCTGTGGAATTCTGGGAGTTGAAGTCCACATGCCTTAAAATGGTCAAGGTTGAGAAACACTGCTTTACCCGTTTCCTAGTCAAATAAAGTTCTACTTTCTCCCTTGCCAAGTGCCAAGAATTTTTTGGCGCGTTGTGTCTGCCTTCCCTAAATGATGAATACCTGAGAAGTGAAAGGCCCCACCTGAAGAGACTGCTCTCTAGCTTCTCTCCCATTCATTTCCCCAGTTGATGAACACAGGATGCGGGGAAAAAGCATTCTGCGCCATTCTGTCCTTTGGGGAGAGATCAGCCTTAGAACTGCCACTCTTAAATCTATGGCGGGACCACTCTCGAACCCTCTGCTCACTGCACTTCAAAAACAGTGTCGGACAGCTGGAAAAAGGCGCAGGAAAAGGAGGGGGTGGCTTTAGTATGTCCCCTACAATATTTTACTCTAGCTAATTAAAAAAAAAAGGGCAAATAAGAAGAAGAGGGGACATGTAGCATGGAGAAGGTGAATAATAGGGTAATTGTTATTCCCATAATACCACTTTACTCCCACAAAGAAGAATGGCGGACGATTCAGACCATTGGAAGAAGAGCTTCAAACCTAAGCTAATGAAAGTGTGGGATTTGTCCTCTCCCACTGTAGAGATGGCTAATGTAAAGAGCTTTAGAAGACGTAATTCATGGTGGATTCAGCTGTTGGTGCCTATGAGCTCCGATGACTTTTTATCAAAGAGACTGCAAGACACCTCCGGATACCTGTTGCTAAAGACAGAAGAGTTATTGTTGCCCTTTGGGCTTCACAAAGACCTGCTGGCCACTGGGAGAAACAGGACGCAGCAGCCCCAGCAGGGTTCTGCTTATAATCTCCTTCTCCTTCCTATCCCCATCTCTCCACCTCCAGGGATGAATTGAGCATGGGGAATTTGACTCTGGCTCAGATGATTACCAGAAACGTACAGGAGTAGTTTCTGTTACAGTTGTGCTCAGAACTGGCTGAGAAGGCCCCAGGATAGCAACCAGGAGACCAGGAGTTCTGCCTTAGAGGTAAAGTCAGCTGGGTGACCCTGGGCTGGTCACGCAATCTCAGTCCTAGGAAAAAGGCAACGTCAAACATTTCCAAAAATATTGCTAATAAAACTGCACGCATTTGTCCAAGCAGTTGCCAGGAGTCAAAACTAACTCAAGGATGCACTTACACACACCTCCCCTTTGGAAGGTCTCTGAGGTCGTCACCCAAAGCTTTAGGGATGGGGTATGTATCTGGGGGCTCTGGGGGCCCATCTTGGCCTTAGAGAACTGAGTAACCGACTCCATACCTGTCTTGGTAGAGGCTGAATCCAGGTGCCAATCAAATGCCTGGAAGGAATGGAATACAAGCATAGTCACTCAGATGCCGAAGGTGCAGAAGCTCTGAGATGGAACACATGGTCCAACTTTCTTTTTTCAGACAAGAAACCTTTGCAAATATCTCTGTTTGAAACTTCACAATGAGCAGTCCTAAGCAACCTGAACTAATAATCTGCACAGACTCAAAACCAGGTGGTTAAGAAGAAGGAAAATAATAAAATCATATATAAAAAAGGCCTATATTTGATTTTACACGTCACAACAGCGGCAAGAATAATATTTGCGCAATATTGGAAAAATGAAGGAATACCACCGGATGAAGAAATAATTAAAAAAAATACTACAATGCGCAGAGATGGACAGATTGACTATGAGACTGAAAGAAAAAGAAGAAACAGAATATTATCAAACTTGGACTTATTTTACCGATGATTAGAGGAAAGAATAAAGGATTAGGAATTAAATATGTATTAGGGTATTTAAACTCAAGACAGCACATTGGTTGAAAAATTATTGTTGTATATATGGAAAAAATTAATAAAATCTTATAAAAAAAGAAGGAAAAGCCCACTTGATGAGATGTGAAATGTATCACAACCAATTTCTAGGACATTAATTTGAAGAGCCTGAAGACAAAGATCGTTGTAAGTAAAAGAAAGAAATATAAAATGGCTTTATTTGATCCAAGTTAAAATAGATATGTTGTTATCTCTGGTAACCCTTAATGGACTTTTGCTGACATCAGCACTGAAATGATGAGGTTTGTATTTGCTTATAGATAAGAGATGGGATATGGAAGGAAGAGATCATTTGTTGTATTTTAAAAGAAGGTGATAATTTACAAAAATATTTAGGTCTTGATGAAGGGGAAGGTCACCTTATATATTACTTTTTTTCTTTGCTATATTGTTTTTTTTTCTATTTTTCTTTCCTTCTCTTCTGCACCTTCTATTTTTTCTCTTTATTCTTTCATGTTTTGAGCTTGTATTAGTTTTTATTGCAAATTGTAATCCTTAATAAAATTACTATATATAAAAACAAAAATATCGGTATTTTAGAGTGTTTCACAAAGATATTTTCAGTGAAGATTTAAGAGAGGGGAGGAAAATAGAAGCCTGAAAAATGAAAGAGCATCAAGCATAAACCTTCAGTTTTAAAAAGCTTTGCATCACCTCTGAAAGATTCAAGGATTTATTTTTCTCTGGTGGAAAGGAATAAATGGGGTCATCTACCAGGCTTGGCCCGCTTATACACAAAGGGAGCTCAAGAGAGGATTTGATCTATCAGTGGAATATAGCAGAAAAGCATAGAGGTGAGAGGGCTTGATAATTGTTTCTGCTGCTTTCTTCCTGTGCAACTTTCCCTGAGCAATTGTTAAAGCAATCCATGATCACCAAACTGATTAGGTCCTATCAGGATAAATCGATACATTTCAACTTTATCCAAAGAGGCAGCTACTAATTCACAAGGCAACATCTGGTTCTTTCTCCAGAAGTCCCTTTGGTTCGGACAAATGCAAACATTTAATTTATCAGCTACAGTCATGTCATTTTTCAATTTCCAGAATATGACAATTACAGCTAGACACACACACACACATAAAGAGAGACAAGAACTGCATCATCTTCGAACTCTTTGATAGCAGAATTACAGATGCATTGGAAGATAGAATATCGTTAAGTAGTTGTCTCCAAAATGGAATATTGCAATTTGCTTTATGTGGGGCTCTTTGCCAAGATAATTTGGAAATCTCTGTTGGTAATAAGATGGCTGCCAAGTTGGGACCAGAACAACTGCCTGTCAGTTCGTTACTAGGCTTAATGCTAGTTCACTGAATCGTGTGAGGTAGAAACTTCTCAGCAAACCCAGTTACAGAATTCCTTCTACCTGGTTTCTCTTAGCCTCTCTGGCAACCTGTTTATAACCCAGGAAGTAATTTCTGTCATTCACAAACAATTTCCTTTAGTAACAGTACACTTCTTTGAAGTATCACATTGAACAGTGTTTTTCAAACTTGGCAGCTTTAAGATGTGTGGACCTTAACTCCCAGAATCCCCCAGCCAGCCAGGCTTGAAAAATACTGACAGATAATCTTCCAACTTTCCATTGTGTATGCCACATTGTGAAGCTTTGCCCTGAAAAGCGGCTTATAAACATTTTCAATAAATAATTATTTCTGACCTAATCTTTGTCAGATGCATCTATCCAGTGTGCCTACAGGGAGACATTTGTAAGTAGATGGACCTCTACTAGTGAATATGTATGTCCATGTGGAAGATTGCTATAGTCTACAGTGCTTTTCAGATATGAATGACAGCTCTGAATATTTCTATCTGAAGGATGCCAAAGGAAAGGAAGACTCATCTAGAGAATATTAAGCTCAAACCAAGAGAACTGTCCTAAGCACTCTTTGACCCATCATGACAGGAAACTCTTGTTTCGACCATCAATGGTTCTTAAAAGAGGTTCTAGGAGCTTTTCTGAAGGATGACCTTGGAAGAACAGAGTTATGAACTAAGTGACATTATTATTACTTACTACCTAAACATTTCCGGTTACCTCTTCAAACTATTCTTTTCTTTTCCAACTTCTACCTCAGTAGGCTATCTTCATGCAGATGAAGTAGCTGTGAGGGTACTTATCACTCGGGCTCCCTGGCAAGGCTGAGATGTTGAAGAAGAAAAAAGGCTGTCAATGCCATCCTAGGTATGTCTCCCCCAAAAGAAAGACCTAGGTTCTGGGTAAGATTTACACATTATGGTTGCAGCCTAAACCTACTAAATGAAGGATGGGCCTCCTTTGGAAAAAACTACCTTTTTCCTCTGAGGAAGTTCTTGTGGTAATCCAATTCTCTCCTTATTCAGCAGAAATCTAAATATTGCAAAATCATTGGACCAGATCCAATGTTATGCTCTTTTTTTTGTGACAGTCATTAAGCGAACACGGCAGTCATTAAGTGAACCTATTATTCACTATGGGATGCTTTTTGCTGGAAACTTGAAGTAAACACGGGTTTTTGACAAAAACGTCATAAATTGGGGTCACATGAATGTGAGCAGCCTTAAGTGCGGACCGGTTGCTGACATCCAAAATGCAGTCATGTGACCAGGGGATATCAGAACTTGAAAACTGGGTCGTAGGTACCTTTTTGGGGAGATCTGTTCTAATTGTAACCGGTTGCTAAATGACTGGTCGTAAGTTGAGGCTTACCTGTAAGGCAGAGATCTCTAAAAAGTTATGCTATCCCAACCTTTTGTTCCACAACTATGTTTCCAAACCTGCCTTTCTTACACAGTATCTTGCCTTTCTCTAAGATGGTGAGCTTATTTTAGCCATTCTGGATTTACTCAGCATTATAATGATCTTCTAGAGTGCTGACTCTCTTAGTGTTGACTAAACCTAATGCCTTTCCCCATCACAGTGTAAGCACTCATCTCTGCCTGTTACAACTCTTGGCATTATCTAAGTCATTAAATAGTTGTCATAATTCTAGTGGTCTTAGTGCTGTCAACAGGCCAATGTTAAGCCTTCATGTTTTACCTCAAATAGATAGGAGGTTTTGCCATTGACTAAGTGGAGGCTTCGTGAGGAGTCAGTATCAGACCCTAGGTGGAAGTGGTTATTTCTACAAGGTGTTGATGGTTGCCTTTCTCTGCTTGCTGCAATAACTGCTCACCTCCACTTTACACCTCTTCCTTTACACCTTTGGTCAGAGGGTTTAGCACCAAGCTGTAGTTTCTGGTGATTTTGATAAGGGTCCTGTATCTGCCTCTCGTTCTTCAGTGGCTTCAGTGTTTGGCACTCACCAGCTTAGGTATGCCGTGGATTGCTACAACCCATCCCAGCTTTCTTGGCACCTAGTCTGAAATTCGCCTCTACCCCTTACTCTTTTGTGGCCTCCGTCAGGCAGTGCTCAGCCCCATCACTACCCCGTGGCCGCCCCTTGCAGCCTTTCCGTGGTGGCTCCACCCAGGAATTGTGGATGATTGTGCCACCAGGTGCGGGATCGACTTGCAGCGCTGACACCACTCGTTTCTTCAGCTTGCTGCGGAGTACATTGCGCAGCTTCTGGCGGGTAAAGGCATAAAGGAGTGGGTGGAAGATGGTTGTACCGTAGGCCATGGCCAGGAAGCAGATGCGCAGCTTGCCCAGCAAGGGGCTAGGCCCGAGGCACAGAATGAGCAGGTTGACAATGGACAGAGGTGCCCAGCACAACAAGAACGTTGAGATGATTAGCAGGGACATGCGGAAAACACGCCTCTGACGCTCTCTCCGGTCACGGTGGCGCTTCACTGCCCGACGCAGTGCGATGATCACAGAGACAGAAGCCTGTACACCCATCGGGGCCGGAGTTTGGAGCGTGGGCATCGGCTGGGACAGCCTCTTGGCTTCTCCTGCACTGATCATGCTGCTGCTGCTACTCAGCTCTACTGCTTTCCGTCGCTTCCTCTTTTTCGTCTTGCGACGCTGGCTGCGCTTAAAGGTTCTGCCAATGCTGATATTGAGAGCTTGCAGGATCTTGGCGTAGGTCACCAGCATGACCGCCACGGCTGCAAAGAAAGTGGGGATCTGGATGGCAAGGTGGTAGGAGGTGCCGAGCTCAGCGTGGAACTCTTCTGGGCCAACACACAGCACAGTACGGTTTTGCCACACACTGGCATGTCCAAACTCGCCCTCGAGGAAAGGTATAAAAAATACAGTCAGGGACAGCACCCAGACTCCAGCCAGGAGTAGAATAGCACGGGCTGGAGTGAGCACACGCTGTGCGGGGCGAACCGAAATGTCGTAACGGTCCAAGCTGATCACCAGGACGTTGGTGGCTGTTGCCACACTGCTGAAGGTGATGCAGGCCTCATGGAAGCAGCAGAAGAGGGTGGCAGCACGATCAGGCGGCACCAGTATGACCACCATGGTGAGGGGTGCACACACCACACAGATGAGCACATCTAGTACATGCAAGTTCATGGTCACCATGTTGCTGACCGAGTCAACTAGGCCAGCTTGCAGGCAGTAGAGAACCAATACTGTGAGGTTGCTGCTAACCCCCAGAACGATTTCCAACATCAGGAAGCCTGTCAGGGAGACCTGGAAGCCCAGTGGGTAGGGCAGGGACCAACTGGGGTCAGGGGTTACCCCGTCTGTTGTCTCCAGGATGGTGTCAAACATGGGACTCTCCATGGCTGAAAGAGGCAGAAGCACGTGGGCATAGTCCTTGGACTGAGCTGAGCGTTACAGATAGCAACCTTACCTGTGAGAGGAAGGAGGGAGGGAGGGAGAGAGAGGGAGAGAGAGAGAGAGAGAGCATCAAGTACCATAAAGGTAGCATTTATTTTTTTTCATTAACAGACTTTGCACTAAGCCCACAAACCTGCCCTGAAAATATCATCTTAAACATCACAAGGAGGCCAAGTTCAGGCAAGATGTTATTCCTGGTTGTGGTATTGATTCATTTTCTGAGTTCCTAGGATACATGAAGCCACAAGATGGATTGGGTTTGCACAATGTATTCCAATAAAGCGCCCAATATTAAAAGTAATGAAGCTTAGCATGTTGTACACATGTGGTTGCTAAGGGCTTAACAGCCTGCTTCCGTTTGTTGTGTGAATGAAACCAAGTAATCCTGCAGAAAGGTGAAATTTTAAAAATGTGAAACATTTCGGCACCATCATTTGATAAGAAGATGCAATCTGCGCATGTATATTTTTTTCACTGCACACAAATGTCTTTTCTGTAGAAGAAGACTTACAGGAACAAGCATTTTGAAGTTTCTCTATAATTCAGGATCACTTGATCCCCCTTTTCAAGGAAGAGGTCATCACTCATTTTCCTTAGCAAGACATCACCTACTTTTACTTAAAAAACACATAAATATAGACAGACAAATGCCTACAGTTGGAAAACACCATTGGTTATGTAACGGAGACTTGAAACTGCCTATTGTCCATGCCTTTTTGCAGAGTCAGCCAGCAAAATCTAAAACCCGTACTAAGCTGGGCATGCTCACAACCCTTTCACAGAATCGCTCAGCAACAATTGAAACTCACACACTCATTCTGTACAGTATACTGTACCTGGATCCATTTGCACCTGCACTGACTGTGGAATCTCAAAGTGAACTTTTAATTGGAATCCACACTTTACAGGGCTTTTCACAGAAAAAAAATTCCACAGCCAAATTAAAAATTCCCCAAGTATATCTTCAAATGGTTTTAGGATCATAAAACATAAAACATATAAGGAACGGTTGCTGGAATTGGGTATGTCTAGTTCAATGAAGAGAAGGACGAGGGGGGACATGGTAGCAGTGTTCCAAAATCTCAGGGGCTGCCACAAAGAAGAAGGAGTCAAGCTATTCTCCAAGGCACCTGAAGGCAGGACAAGAAGCAACGGATGGAAACTAGTCAAGGAGAGAAGCAACCTAGAACTAAGGAGAAACTTCCTGACAGTTAGAACAATTAACCAGTGGAACAACCTGCCTCCAGAAGCGGTGAATGCTCCAACACTGGAAGTTTTTAAGAAGAGACTGGACAGCCATTTGTCTGAAATGGTATAGGGTTTCCTGCCTGAGCAGGGGATTGGACTAGATGACCTCCAAGGTACCTTCCAACATTATATTACTATTATTACTATTACTATTATTAATGATCGCACAGTCAGCCAGATGTTCAGACTGGATTTGGCATTTTTGTCTATCGAGTCCTTCCCAAGGACCTGGGATACGCAGATGTGGATGTTTGATAGTATTACAGATATCGTCGCAGGATGGAAGCAGTTCCTAGTAAGGCCGCCTTTTGCAATTGACTAATAGCGAATTTGTCAATGTCAATGGTGTTCAAGTGGTGCTCCAGTTGTTTTGAGATTGCACCCAAGGCGCCTATTACTACTACTACTACTACTACTACTACTATTATTATTATTATTATTATTATTGGAAAGGGAAGTGGCAGACACAAAAAGTCTCTGAAAGTGATAGGAATGAGGGGTCCTTGGTGCTCTGAGTTGCAGGGCTGTCAGGGCTCAGCGGAAGCGCCAGGATCAGTGCCGCTTTCCAGCTGATCGGCGCTTCGGGGCTGTCAGGGCTCACTGGAAGTGCCAGGATCAGTGCCAGGCTCCAGCTGTAGCTCGGCGCTGATCCTGGCGCTTCTGCTGAGCCCAGAAGAAGTGCCGATCAGCTGGAATGTTGCAGCATCTCCAGGATCTTGTGATTTACATTCAGATGCTTGGCAACTGATTCATATTTATGACGGTCACAGTGTCCCAGGGTCATGTGAAGTGACCAAAACCTGCTGCAACCACCCAGCAGACGGGGGGGGGGGGAATAAAAACCAAACACCCCCCACCCCACCCCCGCTGTCAATCCTCAACAGAAATGCTCACAACAATGAAAACCTCGGACAGGAGGAAGAGTGCCACTGGGCGGGCAGGCAGGCAGTTGTCTTGCTCGGCTGTGGCTTGGGGGGCACTTTTTTCAGTGCCATTGTAACTTCGAACAGTCACTAAGCAAACTGTTGTAAGTCGAGGACTACCTGTACTTTATCACTTTTTCCTTTTTTTTCTTGTCATCAAGTTTTTGACACCTTGCTAGGCGACTGGTGGTACTCGGATATTGCCATATCCTAAAAGTGGTACAATGGGTGAAAAGGTTGAAAAGCCCTGTATTAGAGGAAGTTCCAATCCTAAGTAAGGTACAGCGTGTCGTACAAATGGTAGCACAGAACCCAGTGACTTGAGAGGCTATTTTCAAGTTCCTGTCTGAAAGAAGTAGCATTAAATAGAAATCACACTCCTGACCTGGACATTTCTTCAAGACAGGACATATATGGGTATCGCAGCTATACAGGGTAGTCCTCAACTTACAATCATTCATTTAGGAGCCGAGGTTGCAATGGTACTGGAAAAAGTGACTTACAACTGTTCCTCGCACTTATGACCATCACAGCGTCCCTACCATCATGTGATCAAAATTCAGGCCCTTGATAACCAGCATCTACTTACAATAGCAGTAGCGTCCAGGGGTCATGTGATCTCCATTTGAGACCTTCCCAGCCAGCTTCCGACAAGCAAAGTCAATGGGGGGGAAGCTTGATTCGCTTAATGACCGCATGGTTCACTCAACAACTGCAGTAATTCACATAACAACCATGGCAAAAAAGGACGTAAAATTAGGTATGCCTCACTTAACAACCGCCTTGCTTAGCGATGGAAATTCTGGTCTGAATTGTAGTCGTAAGTCGAGGAGCAGCTGTACTATCTTTGAGATATGGCCAGTGAATATAAACCATTTGGTGTCCTCGGCCGCTGGGCCCTGACTGATTTCTCCACCTATAGCCCCTCTGGGATCAATTCAGCTTGCTATGAATCTTTCCTTACAAGGGCAATTTCAACAGTTCACACGCACGGGGGCATCTCACAGGTTTGATGGAGAATGCAGCTCACACGTGCACAGAGGGGGAAGCTTTTAGCCCCTCTTTTAGGACCTGTTAAATGGAGGTCAGAAGTAGAGGATGAGACAGACACCGCCAAGACTCCTTCACCCTCTCCCCTTGGTTTCAAATGCACTGCCTGTACATATTGAGCAATTATGTCTTCAGTGGCCATGAAAGCCATGATTTTTAGGAATTGAAATTCCACAGACACATACACACACACACACACACACACACACACACACACACANAGAGAGAGAGAGAGAGAGAGAGAGAGAGAGAGAGAGAGAGAGAGAGAGAGATCATACGTATCTTGGATTAATTAATAAACTCTGAAATGACACTTGAAGAAAAAAGTGAGAGACAGAAAAACACGCAGCCTGCAGGGAAGTAAGAGGATGTGTGGATTTAGAAAGTGTTTGGCTACAAGTAGAGGAAATAAAATCTGTCCATTGTGTAGAATGTGTCTCTCTGTGTCCGAGAGAGAGAAAGGGAGGAAATTATTTCATAAGAGACTAGGAATGATAATTCAGTGTGGGCAGAAAACCTGTGCTGGACCCGTAAATCAGGAACTGCAGCCCTAACAGCAGAGAAGACTCAATTAACCAGTTTTCAGAGCCAACAGGATTTATTTTAACCCCAATTCCTTGATCTTTCTACAGCACAGGCACACACGCTTTCATGAATTTTTAAACTATTTTTTAAATCACCAAGATATGCGACAGAGAGAGAGAAAGAAGTAAGGTGATAATACGAACGAAAGAGATGTTTTGCATTTCATCTCCGTTTTATGATTTCTTGAGGAAAGGTTGTTTTTTTTAGTAAAACAGATGCTTATTTATTATTATTTTTTTAAAAAGAAACTCCCGAAGCTACAACTATGGTAATATAATGAATAATGGGAATTGAAAAAGCTAGATGGGAACATAGCAGACTTGGGCTTCTTACGCCCCCTGAGCCACATTCGGCTCCTTTGGCTGTCCCTGTCCAGCCTACATGAGATCAATCGGAAATTAGAAATCATATATACATAAAGTGCATACAATACAGCTGCATTGCTTTTATTCTGAAGGTGACTGCTATATTTTTTTTTAATTTACGTATGTACCTGTGTGCATGTGGTGTCTTGGAAAAATTAATTACTCGCCCGTGGAGTACAAAATCCCTTAGCTATAGATCAGGGGTGGGCAAGTACAGCCCCTTTACGACCTGTGGACTTCAACTCCCAGAATTCCTGAGCCAGGTGGGCACCTACGGCCCCTTTACGACCATTGGACTTCAACTCCCAGAATTCCTGAGCCAGGTGGGCAACTACGGCCCCTTTACGACCAGTGGACTTCAACTCCCAGAATTCCTGAGCCAGCCATGCTGAGGGGAAAGGGAGAGGTTTCCAAGCTGAGCCATGCTGGCTCAGGAATTCTGGGAGTTGAAGTCCACAGGTTGTAAAGGGGCCATAGTTGCCCACCTGGCTCAGGAATTCTGGGAGTTGAAGTCCACAGGTTGTAAAAGGGCCGTAGTTGCCCATCCCTACTACAGACTGTTGTTCCAGTTCCCATCTATACCAAGAGGAATTTTGGACAGAAATTAAATGGGAGAGAGTGGCCTTAACTTTTCCTTTGCCTCTTTTTCCTCTGACCAGCCACTTATAGTGGGCCAGACATATTTGCCCTGCAAATGTACAACCTCAATTCCAGGAAGAGACAGGATAGTTGAAAGGATGGACACTTGGGGGGTGGGGGTGGGAGAAAGAGTAGGATGACAATGCAGGTATGAGAAGAATTCAGCACACAGAAAGATTCATCTGCCACGTTTTTTGCTAAAAATGTCCTTCTCCTGAGAGAGCACAAAGAACCTGCCATTGTAGTTTAAATACACAAATTGTCAGCTATGGCATACTGGCTTGTGAAGAAAAGGAAAGTGGAAAAAAAACTGTTGATGCAATCTGCCATCTACTTATAAAAAAAACAACACCCTTCAACATGAAACATTCATACAGATGCTGAATCACAGCTTCTGCTAACATATTGTGTGACTATTGATTAGTGCTACTCCAGAAGGGGGAGGAAAAGAAAGAAGTACAACATGAGGGAAAAATTAGCACAAACTGAGGGAGATGCCAAACAACACCAATTCCTAGCGATTTTTAAATGAACGTGAGCCAAATCATCCTAATCAACATTGCAAACGACTAATGGAGAACCATTAAGGCTAAACATTTCTAACTGAAGAACGAAAACAACAGATGATTCTATCTTAGAAACCAGGCCCAAGATAGCTCAATAGAAAAAGATCTATATTTTAAAAAAGCAAAATAGCTATCAAGGCCATTCTCTGGTAGAAATAAACACAGGAACAGGTAATTGTTACAGAAGGAGAAAACTGGCAATGGCCCATCCTGCTTAATTTTTTTCTATTCCAGGGATGGATTGGAGAAACAATATGTAGGTAGTCCTCAATTTACAACCATTGGTTTAGTGACCATTCAAAGTTACAACGGCACTGAAAAAAGTGACATGTGATAATTTGTCCCACTTAAACTACTGTGGCATCCCCATGGTCACGTGATCAAAATTCAGATGCTTGGCAACTGGCATGTATTTGTGATGGTTGCAGAGTCATGTGATCATTTTTTGCGACCTTCTGACAAGCAAACTCAGTGGGATAACCAGTGGGGAAAAAATTATTTAATTTTGTACGTTTGCTCACGGACAAAGAAATGATCGGTCTATAATTTTAATGGTAGGTTTGTTTTAACAGTGAGAGACAGAATAACAATAATTTTTTTCCCCAGAAAAACACATTTCAAAAAAGTTATAAATTGATTTGCATTTTAATGAGTGAAATAAGTATTTGACCCCTTCACAAAACATGACTTAGTACTTGGTGGCAAAACCCTTGTTGGCAATCACAGAGGTCAGACATTTCCTATAGTTGGCCACCAGGTTTGCACACATCTCAGGAGGGATTTTGTCCCACTCCTCTTTGCAGATCCTCTCCAAGTCATTAAGCTTTCGAGACTGACTGTTTGGCAGCTCAAACCTTCAGCTCCCTCCACAGGTTTTCTACGGGATTAAGGTCTGGAGATTGGCTAGGCCACTCCAAGACCTTAATGTGCTTCTTCTTGAGCCACTCCTTTGTTGCCTTGGCCGTGTGTTTTGGGTCATTCCCATGCTGGAATACTCATCCACGACCCATTTTCAATGCCCTGGCTGAGGGAAGGAGGTTCTCACCCAAGATTTGACAGTACATGGCCCCGTCCATCGTCCCTTTGATGCGATGAAGTTGTCCTGTCCCCTTAGCAGAAAAACACCCCCAAAGCATAATGTTTCCAGCTCCATGTTTGACGCTGGGGATGGTGTTCTTGGCGTCATAGGTAGCATTCTTTCTCCTCCAAACACAGCGAGTTGAGTTGATGCCAAGGAGCTGGATTTTGGTCTCATCTGACCACAATACTTTCACCCAGTTCTCCTCTGAATCATTCAGATGTTCATTGGCAAACTTCAGACGGGCCTATACCAGTGCTTTCTTGACCTTGCGGGCGCTGCAGGATTTCAGTCCTTCATGGCGTAGTATGTTACCAATTGTTTTCATGATGACTATGGTCCTAGCTGCCTTGAGATCATTGACAAGATCCTCCCATGTAGTTCTGGGCTATTCCTCACCGTTCTCATGATTATTGAAACTCCACAAGGTGAGATCTTGCATGTAGCACCAGACAGAGGGAGATTGACAGTTATTTTATGTTTCTTCCATTTGCTCTTCAACATCTTCATCAACGATTTGGACGAGGGGATAGATGGGGAACTCATCAAATTTGCAGACGACACCAAGCTGGCAGGAATAGCCAACACTCCAGAAGACAGGCTTAGGATACAGGAGGATCTGGACAGACTTGAACACTGGGCGCTATCTAACAAAATGAAATTCAGTGGTGAAAAAAGTAAGGTTCTACATTTAGGCAAGAAAAACCAAATGTACAGGTATAGTATAGGGGGTACCTTGCTCAATAGTAGTAACTGTGAGAGTGATCTTGGAGTCCTAGTGGACTATCATTTAAATATGAGCCAGCAGTGTGCTGCAGCTGCCAAAAAAGCCAACACAGTGCTAGGCTGCATTAACAGAGGGAGAAAATCAAGATCACATGGAGTATTAATACCACTTTACAATGCCTTGGTAAGGCCACACTTGGAATACTGCATCCAGTTTTGGTCACCACGGTGTAAAAAAGATGTTGAGACTCTAGAAAGAGTGCAGAGAAGAGCAACAAAGATGATTAGGGGACTGGAGGCTAAAACATATAAGGAATGGTTGCTGGAATTGGGTATGTCTAGTTTAATTAAGAGAAGGACGAGGGGGGAACATGATAGCAGTCTTCCAATATCTCAGGGGCTGCCACAAAGAAGAGGGAGTCAAGCTATTCTCCAAAGCGCCTGAAGGCAGGACAAGAGGCAACGGATGGAAACTAATCAAGGAGAGAAGCAACCTAGAACTAAGGAGAAACCTCCTGACAGTTAGAACAATTAATCAATGGAACAACCTGCCTCCAGAAGCTGTGAATGCTCCAACACTGGAAGTTTTTAAGAAGAAATTGGACAGCCATTTGTCTGAAATGGTATAGGGTTACCTGCCTGAGCAGGGGATTGGACTTGATGACCTCCAAGGTACCTTCCAACTTTATTATTATTATTATTATTTGTAGGGTAGACTGCTAGGAGACCCCTCCTCATTGATGCTTCCAGTATGATAATAAAATGTTTGCATCTCAAAAACCGTCCTAGCTCAAAGAACTCCAGCCACAGAGTTTGTCTCGATCTTTAGAGGGGAGATGAAAAGTGGTAGAAACTGCCAATGAGGCAGGGAGGTGTCAAGCAGGGAACTAGCATTGAGCCCTTGCATAGCCGCAATCAAGGCAGTGCAAGGAGCCTGATCCCCTCCACCCCACCCCACCCCAAAGTTCCACGGAGCCTGATCTGGCTGTTCCCAAGGGAAGACAACCAGTCTGGGGAGATTCTTGTAATACAAGTAAAACACAAGTAACGTTGCTCACAGGACCTTTCACCGGTGGATCTAGTTGCTTGCACCTGACAAGAAGTTTAACACGGACAGAATCAAGATTATCTACTGATCCTAAATGCCCACTCAACCTTCTCCTTGTCTTACCCTCAGACGTTGCCCTCACCCTCTTTACTTCTGACTGCTGCCCTTGCAACTTTGTCCTTGATTAACTGTACTAGGTTGCTTCTTTGAGTCTGGTGAAGTGATTAGAGAGCTTCCCCTGACGGTGGAAGGAAAGGACAAATGCTGTGGCTTACCTAACAAAGTTCACCGGCTGACCTCAGGCCATTTGTTTTCTGTCTAATGTATTTCATGGGATTATAGTGAAGATAATGAAGAAAGACAATTATGATGCATACCACCCTTCATTCTTTGGCTAGAAAATGGGTTAAAAGGAGAGCGAGACCCTTTCTATCATCCGCTCATCATTCTCTGGGTGACTGCCACCATCTAGTTCCAACTTCAGCCCCATTCCAGACTGTCATTCGGGGAAAGGAGGGAAACAAGAGAAAGGGATAAAAATAAATGTGAATTAGGTTGCTAAGCAACTGCAGGAACACTTCCTAGCCACTCCAGTTGGTCTGCCCTCCTCAGTAGTTCCTTGATGCTCACATTCAGGAATGGCTGAGAAGGCCATTCACAGAGTAGACTAGATTTGCAAGGAAAATGGGACTGCCTCACTCGAAGATCAACAACATTCTGATTCTGTGCCAAACTGGGTAGATTGAGCTAAGGAAGGAAGTTCAAGCAAAATATCCAACTAGTTATGGGTAGACAGCAAGGTCAAGGGGTCTATCAGTAAACCTCCAAAGGGCCAGCCATTCACTGTCTGACAGACTCTTCATTGTTATGACTGATTTTTCTGATCCAAAAAAAAGAGCACTGAGTGCTCTCTGGCTCCTTGTGTGCCTGGTTCTGATACACACTATTTCTGTCTTTCTTGAACTATCACTGCCCTCTTGGGATCTGACCCACTTGGAGTCACACCTTTTCTTTTGGGACAAGTGGACAGCTTTCCCATCCTTGTCTTGGGTCTTTGCTGAAGTTTGCCCTACATTTTCCTGGGTCTACCAGATAAGATCACTGAAGCCAAATTAATCTAACTATGCCAAGTGCCAAGTGAATTTATCCTGCAATGTTTTTAAGCTGAATAGGCAATGGGTAGTGCTGAACTGGGATCCAAGAAAAAGGAAAGCCTATACTTTTTGCTACTGTTTTCTTGATAAAATCCGCTTTCATACATTTGCACTGGGAGGACAGGAGCCATTGTTGAACTAATTAATGAGTTTTCTTCCAGTAGAAACAACTGCAATTAAAAAGTGGCAGGGTTGATCTCCCTCTCTTTGCTCGTCACTGTCTCAATCTTGTCGCTGCAGCTATTTAAAAAAAAAAAAAGCAAGCTGTCCCTTACCTGCATGAAAGTGCTCCTGCTTTGCACTCTAGGTCAGGGCTTTTCAACCAGTGGTACGGGTACCACCTGTAGTACATTGGCACCTTGCAGGTGGTACGCGACCATCCTAGAAAAGTGGTAGCGGGGGAGGGGAATGAGCTGAACCGGTGGCAGCACCGCACAAGCCTGAGTGAGAGATGGCTGGAGCTGCAGGGCTGTCAGGGCTCCGCGGAAGTGCCAGGATCAGCCACAGGCTCCAGCTGGAGCTCAGCACTGATCCTGGCGCTTCTGCTGAGCCCAGAAGAAGCGCTGATCAGCTGGAATGTTGCAGCATCTCCAGGGTTTTGTGATTTACATTCAGATGCTTGGCAACTGATTCATATTTATGACAGTCACAGTGTCCCAGCGTCATGTGAAGTGACCAAAACCTGCTGCAACCACCCAGCAGACCGGGGGGGGATAAAAACAAAACACCCCCTCACCCCACCCCCACTGCCAATACTCAACAGAAATGCTCACAACAATGAAAACCTCGGACAGGAGGAAGAGCGCCGCCGGGCGGGCAGGCAGGTGTCTTACTTGGCTGTGGCTTGGGGGGCACTTTTTTCAGTGCCATTGTAACTTTGAACAGTCACTAAGCAAACTGTTGTAAGTCGAGGACTACCTGTACTTTATCACTTTTCCCCCTTTTTTTTGTCATCAAGTTTTTGACACCTTGCTAGGCGACTGGTGGTACTCGGATATTGCCATATCCTAAAAGTGGTACAATGGGTGAAAAGGTTGAAAAGCCCTGCTCTAGGTAATGTTCCTGAGGGCAGTTTGGTGGTGCAGGAAATGTGGGTCAGCTTGAGCAAGTCAAAAAAAGTATAGTATATATTACTGTCTTTCCAGCATAGCTCAAAACAATGGCCACAAGCTATGAAACATTAAATTATTTAAAAATAAGATCCAACTAAAAGAGGTACTACCTATTTCACTCAAAGAGCGACTCTTTAATGCACTTCCCAATAAAACATTTCTGCCAAAGCGAGAAAGAATATTTTTGGAGAAAATCTTTCTTTTCCTGAGCACGCATGCTGGGTCTTTATGTACATGGAGCTATCTGGTGGGGGCTTGGAAAGGAGCACGCACATACATTTTTCCCATCTGTAGTCTGAATCGTTTCATTTTATTGAAAGGTGAATCGTGTGAATCTTCCACCAAAGTAATCAGGCTGTGAAATCTTCTAAAATCTGTCAGGACAAATTGCAGAAGATGTCACAACTAGCTTAGATATTATTTTGCTCTGGTGTAATAGCTTTTTCTATTTTTGTCCTTCCCATTTCCAGAATAAATGTGTTGCAATTCAAGCCTTCTTGCTTTCTGATAATATTATATTTCAAAAGACATTTGACAGCCTATATAATGTGTTCAGCAATACTATGTGAAGATTTGGTGCCCTGACACAACACAAACATGTACATTTTGCTTTTGCTTTTATTATTAACAATATGTTTAACAGAGTTAATATGCCTGGAAATCTTTTCTCTGGGAAGCTTAAGCAAAATTTGTGAATATACAACAATTTACCACATTCATCCCTAAAGAGAAATCTGCATTTCTCATTTATGGATGAGTGACTGAGGAAAAGAAAATCCTTCTTCCCTTATGATTCTTCCAGAATCTCCTGGAGAATGCTTAGATATCTCTATTTACAGTATGTTATTATTCCTTCTACATTTTGCTCTACACAAACCATTTCAAAAGCATTTATTTAAAATTCAACCAACAGTAGGAATAAACCAACACACAAAGAAATGAATTCATTCCTTGCTGAAATGAATTTTAAAAAATAGTGGAATAATAGGCTGAAGAAGCAGCTTAATAGCTCATTAAATATTGGCCGGCCTTAAATGACATGAATCTATAAACTGCCTTTGCCAGGACCCCAGTGCTAAAAGGGAGTGGAGGGGATTATAGTACTCCTTTTTATGAGAATGGGGGAGGCCCACAATTTCAGCACCTCAACAGATGAGGCCTTTTCTTCCATTGGCTCTCCTCTGGCAGACAAATCCAAAGCTGGACTTCAGAGAGAATTAACAGCTTGTCTCCTAGAGTTGTGGGTTTTCCATTGTTGGAAGTTTTCAAGAAAAGATTGGACAACCATTTGTCCAGGATGCAATAAAGTCTCCTGCCCTAGAAGACCTCCAAGGACTAGAAGACCCCCAAGGTCCTTTCCAGCCCCTTGATTCTACGAACTTAAATTATTTAGGCAGGATGAAAACAGTCATTCCTACACATACAAAACATGAATCACTCTGCAACATCCAAGATGTCCTCCAGACAAAAGGTACAATCCCAGAATCACAGCAAGATCAGCTCCCCACTCCCCACCCTCATGGTGATCACAAAAAGCTGTTAAGTTGGAGCTTACGTTGAAAGTAATTTCTGTATCTTCCAATGTTTGAAGGACTAGTATGCACCAACCAAGCCATTCTCTTTCAAGATACAGATTGCCATCTCATAAAATGGAGGGAAACAGTGGCTTGTTTCCTCTTGGAAGTTTCTGATCTGACTGAAGGGAATTCTTGGTGTGTCCTATTTTCTGGGACTGCAGTGTGGAGCTAATATGCCTCCATGATGAGACAGTAAAGTAGTTTGATCAGATGATCTGTAATAAAGAAGCCCAAACCAGTGTACCATCACTAGGAATTCAGAAGGATATAGAGATTTAATGGCTAAAACATATGAAGGCTAAAGGGTATGAAGAATGGTTACAGGAATTGGGTATGTCTAATCTAATGAAAAAAAGGACTAGGGGTGACATGATACCACTGTTCCAATATCTGAGGGGCTCCTACAAACATGAGAGGGTCAAACTATTTTCCAAAGCACCAAAAGGTAAGACAAGAAACAATGGATGGAAACTAATCAAGGAGAGAAGCAATGTAGAACTAAGGAGAAATTTCCTAATGGTGAGAGCCATCAACCACTGGAATAACTTGTCTTCAGAAGTTGTGGGTGCTCCATCACTGGAGGCTTTCAAAAAGAGAACAACCATTTGTCTGATATGGTACAGGGTCTCCTGCTCCAACAGGGGGCTGGACTAGAAGACTTTCAAGGCTCTTTCCAACTCTATTATTTTAATGTTCTATGTTCTATGCATTCTCTTATGTTTGTGAAGATGGGGAAAATATACTTGTTTAGGGACAGGGAACCAGTACTCTTGAGTTATGGTCCCGCAAGGGTGGCTGACAATTATTTGAACTCAGTTATTAGCCAAGTGGAGCAAGTATGGATTGACTGGTGGACAACCTTAAGCACTGTAGATTCCCAATCATGTAAACCAGCCATGTGCTCTTGGCACCTTGATGACTGAGTGGGCCTGAGCGTCATCAAATCACATCTTAAAATCCATTTTAAACTTGATTCAGAAGATTTGGGAGACAAAAACTAAACTGACTGAAGTCTGTCCTCCCTGGTCATATTTCAGCCCTGCTTATCAAAAGAGGACAGAGATCCCAAGGTTACAATTACTAAGATGCAGCACACTGCTCTGCCCTGTTAGCAAATAGAGCAGCACTTCCCCTCTCTGCCCTTCACTTGAAAATCTAATCTGGAAACTGTCAATCACATTTTAATTCATGGCGGCTAATTGTGTTTAATGTCTGGGAGAAGAAGTCACCAACTACATCTGTAAGGTACAATTGCTCATTATCTTGTGTGTAAAAATAACAATGTTTTGCAGTGCTTCACTGATTGCCTCCCAAAAGGCAAAATAATACCTCCCTTGAACTTTTGACAACACATTAGGGGAAACAGAAGGAAAAACTATACCATAGCACATAAACAAATTGGTACCCTCTTAATGTAAGTAGGAGAAACATTTGCAATGTGCAAATTCATTGTAAGATTTCTCTCTCCCATATAATACTACAACCTGAGGTGCCAGAGCATCAGGCAGAATCCAGATATGAAGAACCTATTGTCCTCCAGCTGTTGAACTATAACTTCCAGTACCCATCACCACTGGCTAAACCACCTGAATCAAAGTTCAAGAAATTCTGAAGTGCTGCAGGTTTATAAACCAATCCACAAGTGTTGGGGTTATTGCTATAATAGTCCAAATATGATGTTTAACAAGAGTTCAGACCTATTAATACAAGACACATTTATGTTAATTATCAGTTTCCTAAAGGGGTAGGTCAGGGGTAGGTGATCTCAGAATCACTGAACTATATCTTTCAAAGATCCTGGACCACCGTGAAACTATCAGATGACTGGAAAAGGGGCTGATGTGGTTTCCATCTTCAAAAAAGGGAAAAAAAGGTGGTTCCAGGTAACTGCACACCTATCAGCCTCACTTCAGCACCTGAGAAAATTCTGGAAAAGATAATCAAGCAACGAATCTGCGAACACCTAGAAACAAACAAACATATAACCAGCGGTCAACATGAGCTTGTCAAAAACAGATCACGCCAGACAAATCTTATTGCTTTCTTAGACAACGTGACAAAATTAGTGGAGCAGAGAATGCTGTGGATATATTTTACAGTTGATAAAAGTGGACCACAACCTACTACTTGATAAGACAGAAAAATGTGAGTCCCACAATATGCTAAGTATGGTTATTTTTAATCTCAATTTGCTTCTTTTGCAGCTTAGCAAGTTTGCAAACCTAATTTGTTTGGTTAATTTATGGTTCAATTTACTCTGCAAATCCATAAAATGATTTAATTCAGTAACTGGGTTAAGCATGACCTGCCAATGCAAGCACAGTGTCCTCTGGCACAGAAAACTGTTTTCTGGGCTGCAAGGCTCGTAAGTTAAAAAAAAAACCAACCCAATTCAGCTCTCTAAGGTTTATCAGCTGTTCCAGGTCCCCTGTCAGCATCTGCCCTTTGAGGAGGTCTGCCAAATGGCACAACTAGCCCTATCACCTGCACCAAAGATGCTGCATTTTAGTGCTGGCCTCAAAGAAAGAAAATATTTTCTTCCATGAAAATTAATCAGTCTAGCTAGCAGAACAATTGAACAATCTATGCTTCCTCTCCCTGCCCACCACTCCCTCACCACTGGGAAATTCCCCATCCTTTCTTTTGTGTAATTCTTTGTTGTCAGGCGCAAACCAATGTGTTTCGGATGCAAAACTACTTTAATGAAATTGTTAGAATATAGTTCAAAAATAAAACAAAAACAGAGGCTAGGAAGGATAAATCCTTAAAGCCTAAAGCACCAGGGACTCAAATCAACACCGATCCAGCTTATGGCTTGTAAATGCATGAAAGCTGCAAAGCTAGCCTCGTACACAGGCAAATATTATACTGCAGCTTTATGAAACAAGGTGTTGTTTAAACGTGTTGGATTACACCTCCCACCATACACTGTCATTATTGCCATCTGGAAGGGAACAGATCAAGGAAAGTTAAGAATGCTACATTGACTCTCACACTCCAGTTCTTTAACCCTAGTGACTGCTGGGGGGAAAAATTTGCCCATTCTGTACACAGAGTAAGCCCTAGGTGTGTGTGTGAGAGAGAGGGGGGGGGAGGGAGGGAGGGAGGGAGGGAGAGAGAGAGAGAGAGAGAGAGAGAGAGAGAGAGAGAGAGAGAGAGAGAGAGAGAGAGAGAGAGAGATCATACGTATCTTGGATTAATTATACATATAAAAGGAAACTTGAGTTTTCAGTGCATTAAAGAAGAAAGCCCTCTAAATGTTAGATATTTTTTCTTCCTTTCAATCATATGATTCTTGGAGATTGCCTGGACAAGTCCCTGCAATTTTCTCGGCAATTTTTTTCAGATGTGGTTTGCCATTGCTTCCTTCCTAGGACTGACAGAAAGTGACTGGCCCAAAGTCACCCAGCTGGGTTTGTGCCCAAGATGGGATTATATAATTCATGGTCTCCTGGTTTCTAGCCTGATGTCTTCATCACTACACTAAATTGGCTGTCTCCATTTAAGAAACCATTACTTAGACATCAGCCTACCCATTGTAAAGTTAATGCTGGAAAAGTTCTCCTGACGGCCTTATCCAAATCCTTTTATTTTAGGGGTACAAAGTCTGAAGACCAGGCTTTGTCAAGTGACTAATAATCAGAGGCTCCCCCTTTTCCCCCTCTGAAACCAATTCAACTGACACATGCCTTGCAATCTATCTTTTTGAAAGCAAGAATCCTTGTTAACTAGCCTTTGAGAAGTTCAGTGAGCTGTTATATGTGTATGTGCAGCATTCAGAATGATGGCCACTGAGCAAAACCAAGATACGGTTGCACTGTTTCCATGTCCTATCCAAGACTCAACCCTATTGCCAATCAAACCCATATATGCTGTAGTATTTTAATTTCAGGTGGCAGTCGTTAAGTCTCTAATGAAGCTTCATTAGTAGGGATAGTGTCAAGTGCAGGAAATCAGGGAGTCCAAGCAGTTCAAATGAATATATGTTTATTATATGCTAATGCTCTCCACAAGAATCTGAACTATTAATAATCAAAGTAAATTGGCGGTAGATAAAAGTCAACAGAAGTCAAGGTGGGCTGGACATAGAGCTCTTATGGATGCAAACGGACTCAAGACTGATTACGCGCTTGACCTCTCCCTCGGGCTCAGCCTGGTCATTTCCTACATGGGGTACTTTATGGAGTAATCATCTAACCACACTAAAACAGGCCCTATCAATTCTTTGCTCTTGTAGTGATAAGGAGGATTGGTTCTATCATTAGGCAGAACTAATTGTCTCAGGAGAAAGATGCTAAGGAATCACAATTCCTCATCTCTTGGTCCTGATCTTGTGGACATTCCTCTTTCTTAAAGCCTAAAGATCTTGGATGTGCTGGATGACCTTTTCTCACATCTTGGTTTGAAGAGGAATTGCCAACCCACTTCCACTGGAGGGGCCAAGAAGGACCAAGGCTGTGAAATGTATTGGAACAGCCTTAATATCAGATGAAATCCTTTATGTAGGTACCCACCCTTGATACTTAATAATGCCCTTTTTCTACTACTGCTTATTCCAGTTGTAGCATTTGGTTTCAGTAAATGTTTGTTGTTGTTGTTGTTGTTGTTGTAGAAACACTCACTATCTACTATATCTAAACAGGAAAGCAACCTTAAAAACACTTGCATAAGAATCCCTTTCCCATCTCATGTTGTGATTCCTCTTTGTAACCATCCATCACATTGTCTCACTTACCACCCTGAATTACTTATAGGGTATTTATCACTTTAATTTTGCAATGCAATTCATGATCTGGGCATCATCCATCATTCCCATTTATAGAGGGGAACCGAAACTAGAAGTGACTCATTCAGCCTGGCAGAGAGCAGGGCCCAGATTGAGACATTGCTGCTTGCTGGCAGTTCACTCTGATTCCATCTCTTTCTCAGAGGTGGTAAACCGAGGAAGCTTGGGGCAAAACCCAAATAGAGCTGGGAAGGAAGTCTTGCTCTCTGTAGAAATAGTATTATTAGATTAGAACAGGGGTCTTCAAACTTGGCCCTTTTATGACTTGTGGACTTCAACTCCCAGAATTCCTCAGCCAGGCATGCCGGCTGAGGAATTCTGGGAGTTGAAGTCCACAAGTCATAAAAGGGCCAAGTTTGAAGACCCCTGGATTAGAAGAAGCATCTGATTGTGATGCATAGTTGGTGGGATTGGTTTGCTAGTAAACGCCCTTCCACTAGAGAGAAAATCAATAATGATACTATGGTGCCAATGGAAAAGTATCGCTGGAATAGCTCACAAAATGATGGGACCTTATCAATATAGACAGCCTGGAGTAAGCTTGACCTAGCATCTTATGCTTTCTTAGGAGTTCTATCTAGCGTTGGGTCTATGAAGAAGAGGTGAGAATGAAAAACCCCCATATGTCAAGTATCATCTTCCCTCCTCCAACTACAGCAGTCCTATCAGAACAATATAAGCCTCATGTCTATGGAAATATATATTTCTCCAAATCCTTATATGGTGATCTGGAATGATGTGAGTGAAGCTCTAGCGGTATTCATGCATTATGCTACATAACAGTATCACACAGTTCAATTTCAATTGGATTGTATTTATAGGAAAGGGAAGGGAAGGGAAGGGAAGGAGGGAGGGAGGGAGGGAAGGAAGGAAGGAAGGAAGGAAGGAAGGAAGGAAGGAAGGAAGGAAGGAAGGAAGGAAGGAAGGAAGGAAGGAAGGAAGGAAGGAGGAAGAAAGGAAGGGAAACAATGCAATAAGATCTTCATTTCAGTTGTCAACCTTCAGTTCAGGACAGGGACAGGGAATCCACATAGGAAATACCTTTTACAGATGACTATCCAGCCAACACATCTAAAGCAGAGGAACTCATAACCTCACTGTATAAGTGTTAATACCACTTTATAATGCCTTGGTAAGGCCACACTTGGAATACTGCATCCAGTTTTGGTCACCACGATGTAAAAAAGATGTTGAGACTCTAGAAAGAGTACAGAGAAGAGCAACAAAGATGATCAGGGGACTAGAGGCTAAAACATATAAGGAACGGTTGCTGGAATTGGGTATGTCTAGTTCAATGAAGAGAAGGACTAGTGTGATAGCAGTGTTCCAATATCTCAGGGGTTGCCACAAAGAAGAGGGAGTCAAGATATTCTCCAAAGCACCTGAAGGCAGGACAAGAAGCAACGGATGGAAACTAATGAAAGAGAGAAGCAACCTACAACTAAGGAGAAATTTCCTGACAGTTATAACAATTAACCAGCGGAACAACCTGCCTCCAGAAGTGGTGAATGCTCCAACACTGTAAGTTTTTAAGAAGAGACTGGACAGCCATTTGTCTGAAATGGTATAGGGTTTCCTGCCTGAGCAGGGGGTTGGACTAGATGACCTCCAAGGTCCCTTCCAACTTTATTATTATTATTAATATCCGATGAGTAGAACTGGGCTTTGACTGCATTTGTGACATATTTGCCAAAAAATGTCAGAAGTGACTGGAATTGTGCAGCGACAGATAAAATGAATGCTGTGAATGATGTGGGCATGTAGAAGGCTGGGAGTTTAGTTTAGCATTTATTTATTTATTTGTTTGTTTGTTTGTTTGTTTGTTTGTTTGTTTATTTGTTTGTTTGTTTAATAAGCCTCTGTTGACTATAAAGGGCAATGGAAATCAGTACTTCTGGACCCATCTGGTACGGATTGATAGTGAATGAAAGCTGCAAGTTAGAGTAGAAAAGGAATACATGGTAAAATTAAGAATTAAATAAAAGGAAAGGAACAAAAATAGATATGTTGAGTGTTTCTGAAAATAAGAGAAAGGAGAAGGCTTTAAGAAATCTGAATGAAAGTGGCCTGATCTTTGTCAAATGGAACTGATAAATCAAAGGGAATTATGATTATGATTAATTAATCATAATTAATTAATTATTAATGATGGGGCTTAAATGTATGCCATAAAAGGTAAGTTGGTGACACTTAAAGATTGCTGTGGGTGTGAATAAAAATAGGAGTTCATGAAATGAACAGTAGTTGCATACAGTGGTTGCATAACTATAGTGAATAGTGATAATTAAAGATTCACAATTTGGTAAAAAAAACAAACCTGTGCAACATTCTGAATGAATGAAGCCCAAGAGAAAAATTATTCTCATAGATTATTATCAATGGGTAGTTGGAAACAAGACAGAAGAGTATAGAAAAAATATGATTGGTCCGTTCAGAGAAACAAGAATGAATGAGAATGGTAATTGGAGGGTATACCTTCAATTTTAAAAAAGGTTGCTTGTTTCAAATAAGTGGTATATATGTTTGTAAACCGCCCAGAGTCTCCTCTGGATGAGATGGGCAGCACATACATCCAATCAATAAACTAAATAAACATAAGTCTATTCATAGTGCAAAGGAATTAGTCCAAAATCATGTCTAATTTGATTATTTGTAATGAAAGATTGAGAGAATTAGTGAAGGATACAAGTGATAAAAGTTTCTCAATGTGAAATAATTTTTTGGTACTGTTAAGAATAGTTTTCTTTTTTCTTTTCTTCCTAGCATTCTCCCACAAGTCCACAGACTATTCAGACTATACAGGTAGTTCTCAACTTACAACTATTTGTTTAGGGACCAATGAAAATCACAATGGCACTCTTAAAAAAGTGACTTACAATCGGTCCCCACACTTACAACCATTGTAGCATTCTCACAGTCAGGTAATCAAAATTCTGTCATTTGACAACTGACATGCATTTATTATAGGTCGTAGCATCCCAGGTTAATGTGATTGCCATCTGCAACCTTCCCAGCCAGCTTCCCACAAGCAAAGTCAATGGGAAGCCAGATTCACTTAATGCTTACATGACTGCAATGATTCACTTAACAACCATGGCAAAAAAGGTTGTAAAATTGGGCACAACTCACTTTGACAATCACCTTGCTTAGCAATAGAAATTCTGGTGTCAGGTTGTGATTGTAAGTCAAGGACTACCTGTAGGAGAAACTCACTATTTCAAAATTACATCTGTTTTTGACCACTGCACTGGTTGTCTGGACCCATTTCAAAATGCTGGTTATCCTATAAAGTCCACATGACCTGGCATTAGGTAGCATCATATGACTCTGCCCATTTTGTTTGCCCATCTAGAGAAGGTTAAGGGCAAAGTTCAAGACTGATCAACCCAGGGATGTTAGAGGTTCTCTATATCAGCTGTTTTCAGGAAAATGCATCTCCATCCCAAGCACTTTCAACCTCCCCCTTGTCTTGATTTAATGCCAGCTTCCCTTCCTTTATCCAGCTAATTATTAAAGGTAAGCAGCATTTAAAGATATTTATGGCTTCCTTGGATCCAGATGGTATGGAACAATTCAGCTGGATGCTATCTTTGTGATGGCACTCCACTCCAAAACTCCAGATGGTCTCACAGTCGTTTCATATAGATGTTGAACCAAAGAAGGGAGGGGCTAGAACCCCGTGGGACATACAGAACAATGACTCATATGTTTGAAAAGTTCTCTCCTAGCATCACTGTCTAGGCCAGGGGTAGGCAACTTTGGCTCTTTTATGACTCGTGGACTTCAACTCCCAGAATTGCTGAGCCAGCCATGCTGAGGGAAAAGGGAGAGGTTTCCAAGCTGAGCCATGCTGGCTCAGGAATTCTGGAAGTTGAAGTCCACGAGTCATAAAAGAGCCAAGGTTGCCTACCTCTGGTCTAGACATAATCCAGACTGATCAGATAGTTCAAAAGGTTACCAACCTTGACAGATATCAAAAGGCCCAAGAAAACCAATACTCCACTAGGTATGTGCAGTAGACACCACTGTCCTGTTACCAACATTAAATCTTAGTTTGAGGTTTATTTCTTTAGCCAGTTTCTATATGTGGATAAATCATCTTGTCCTTCTGAAAAATGATAATGTCTTGGACCCGAGATAGAATTATTCCAGCTTCTTAATGAAAAATCACAGCTGGAAGATTCTACAGGGTCTTAGCATGAACATTTATTTCATGGGGATAAAAAAGGATAAAATGGTTCACAATTTCCAGAGAGAAGTCAAGAGGATGCTGACTGAGTACTGATACTCAGACCAAGCGTAAAGGGTCTATTAGTTTTATTTTTTTCCCCATTCTGCTCTTATATTAGAAAATTATCTCGGGATGCAATACATAAAATTATTTGAGAATGAGAGAGAGAGAGAGAGAGAGAGAGAGGGAGGGAGGGAGGGAGGGAGGGAGGGAGAGAGTATCATACACTTAGCTTGTTTGTGCTGTATTTATGGAGAAAATGTCTTGCTACAATCTTGTTTCCATCATGGGAAGGCAAAACGTCACATTCACTCAATTAAAATGACAACAACATTTTTTCATTCTTGTAACTAAAGCAATTGAGAGTTCTGCTACTCCAAAGCCATAGATAAGTAAAAATAAAACTAATGTTAATCAAAACATAATCTAGTGATATATACTGTACGTTTAATTTCTGTGGAGGTCAACAACTCCCAGTTACCTGAGAAGTAAACAAGCCAGCAATCGAATCTTTAAAATGCTCCGATCACATCGTGATGACAACTTCTGAATCACCGAAGAAAACAAATCAAAGCTAGCATTAATTAAGACTGCTGCAAAAAAAAAACCCAAAAAACCCCCGTTGCATTGGCAAGTTATTCTGCCACAGTAATGTGTAGAAAATTAAAACAAGCTCACACCTACTAATAACAAAATAATGTTAAAGTAAAAGCAGAATAAAACATCTTTTCAAACCTATGGCTACACCCCTAGATAGAATGAGTGCATGAGGATAAATGGGGAAAACCTTTTTTTGTGAGTTTAATAGAATCTCAGTGGTAGAAACGGTATTAACTGCAGTCATAAGCGTGAAAGAGGGAAGTGTCTGAAAAAGTTTCTGGATCTCATAACTGATTTACCCAGGCTGAACTTTAGTACTGTCCTACTTCTCTCCCTTCCAACCCCATCAATATCTTAAAATAGCTGGACTTAGAGATTGCACAATAATGTTTTTGGGTTGAGGAAGTAGAAGATAATGACAGTATCATCACACCACATTGCCTTAAGCTGATGGCAAAAGGCATCTTAAACATCAGATCTGACCCATCTGGACTGTGTTCCTAGCATCACCCTGACAGATTCCAGAGCAATCTATCTCCTTAAGATTTTTGGCAACAACCTACCTGTCTTCTTCTGCAAATAAAGTGACTTTGACATTAACCCAGAGGAGAATCTAATTTCTTAGTCATGTAACAGCAGGAAGTGATGGAGGCAATCAAGCAAGGTAGGCCACCACAGTGCCATCTCCCTGGGACACTAATTGCAGAAGGACATTGGATTTCATTGGCTAAAAATTGGGACTAAAGGCATCTCCATATAATGTATATGGCATATTCCTTTGGGGAAAAGAGCACCGTTCATAATTTTTCGGATCCTGTGATAAGATCCCCATAGCTCTCCACTCACATAACATTCTTCGGCAGCTAGTTTTGTTAAGAATAGATTTTTCGGATTTGTCCGTACTTCCTTTAATTTGGCGTTGAGAGGTATCTATTAAAACCTGGCAAAACTGAATCTATCTCAATAAGCTGCAATTCTATATTGGTCTTTCCCATCTTAAGAGTCTTTAAAATGTGTGATACATCAACTCTCACAATTCTCAGCCATCACCATGCAAAACTATCAATAGTGTTCTAAGTCCAACATCGATTGAAATAAATCTTTACAAATCAATGAAAACAATCATGATGAAAATAACAAGTAACAATCAGGGCAAAACAAAGTGAGGTAGATTAGAATGGTTGAAAAAAATATGACATTACAGAAAACTCAGCTGTGTTTTTGTAATATCCCATTTCTGTCTAGGTATGCTGGATGAACCCAGAAATCTGAATTAGCTGAATAAACTGTGATGCAGTTAATCATGTAATCAAGAGTAAAATGTCAAGCAAAGGCAACCAGTGAATTAAATGTTGAAATATTCCAGCAGATTTCCACAAACCAAAGGCAAAACAGCATGCATGTATTTCCCATCACTCAGAAACATGTCCTCGGTGGTATCAGGAGACCTGCTAGCCCAATGATTGCTTGAAAATACCCACCATCCTTATTGAAAAGAATGAAAATAAAAGATAGGTGATCTTGACACTAATAAGACAAACGAAGCATCAAGCCAAACCCTTGTGTCTCCTAGCTAATCCCTGGAATGGGGCAGAGATATAGGAGCAATTGAACTGTCAACTGAAGAAGAAAGCTTTTAAAATAAGACCAAGATTGAATGGATAATTGTGTGGCTTACAGAAAGAGAGAGATAAAAAGATTGCTTAATATCTGAATCAGTTTTTGATGTTAAGTATTTAAGAAAAAAAAACCTGCAGAGAGCAGTCACATACACATAAGGATGCAAAATAAACTGTCAGGTGGCTTATTTCCAATACTGCACTGTGCAAACAGAGAAGATGTTTAACCAAAACTGACAGGAAAAGTGGGTCATTGTTGGAAATCAGCCATCCAACTCAGTCAAAGGGTCCATAAGGATTTTGTAAATGACTGCAGAAGACTATCCTTGATCCTGTAGAATTCTATAGAGACTTCAGGAAAAAATGTAAATAAAAGCCCTGAGCTATGAATGGGCTTCTTAATTGCATCATCTGCAAAAACTATCACTAAATGTATTCCACACCTTTTTGTTTATGCCAATATTCAGAAGCAGCTTACAACTACTTCAAATACTTTTCCTAGATGCAGCAGGAGGATGGACAGGGTGAGCTTTGCTTTCTCTTCACCTTCATCAAATTGTGTTCTGAATTTTCCTGCCCCAATCTTATTTTGAAGGCAATACCAATGAAATTAGAACTTGTCTTTAATAGTTACATTTGCTCAGCTCAATATTCCTAAATTCCTAAAGCCTATGCTTGAATATGTCCATATGAAGTCTACCTCTTCTATGGGTAATTGTTTCTGTGTCAAACAGCTCTTATTGTTGAACACTTTTTACTAGATTTTGTTGGAATCTGCCTTTCTGTAACTTAATGCCTTATTGCATGTTCTTCACTGGGGAAGAACATGCAATAAGTGGGGACAGATTTTAACCTTCTTTTATTGGACAACCTTAGAGGTCTTTAAAGAATGCTATCGTGGCCCCCTCAAAGCTAAATGTTTCCTTCCATCTTCCTTCACAAGACTTAGAAGTTAGAAATGTCCATGGCGATTCTTAGTCATCCAGATTATGGTTGTCCCAAAGGTGCTTTTTCAAGAGACAATTGGACTTCTTTGTCTTTACTTGAAGATGTTTTGCTTTTCATCCAAGAAACTTCTTCAGTTCTGACTGAAGAAGCTTCTTGGATGAGAAAAGAAACATCTTCAAGGAAAAACAAAGAAGTCCAGTTGACTCTTGAAAAAGCACTTTTAGAAGTTAGAAAGGAAGGGAAACTGTTTTGACCCTGCCTAACCAAGCACAATTATTTAGAAGAAAGCCCCACAAAACTGCTGGGTTGCTATTAACCTAAAAATTGTTCTAGAGCAGAGGTCTTCAAACTTGGCCCTTTTATGACTTGTGGACTTCAATTCCCAGAATTCCTCAGCCAGCGTTCGTAAAAAGGCCAAGTTTGAAGACCCTTGTTTTAGAGGCAAGACAGAAAGAGAATCCTTTCTCAGATTAAAGGCCAATGAATTCATCTGGAGCCATGGAGAATCCTGTGGAATCCATGAGAATTAGCCTTAATTGCTAAATCCTATTTAAGGGATAAAGTATCTAATTAATGCTAATGGGGTCTTTCATCTTAGGGGAGTGATTCATACTTTGCATTATTTTCAATTTCAATATTTTCTTTTATAAATGTTGCTGTTTTTCTGTAACTTATAATCACAAAACCATATGCTCTTATTACCGCTGCTCACTTTATGTAAAGCCACACTTACCATGTTCCAAAATTATTTCTCTGTTATTGAGTTGATGGGGAGCTGGTGGGTAGCACCAAGCCTGAACAAAGATTTATTAAGGGCACTGCTATTTATTTGAGTGAGTAGAGTTCAAGACCTGCAGATTGGTGGTGCTAGTCCCAGAGAGAGGAAGCTGACATGATCTATGACTCCTGAGATGATATAATTCCTCCTTAAGCTATTTGCTCTTCCTTCTCCTTCTAACACAGAAGATAAATGGACAAAGAGCTTAGTCAAATGGAAAGTTCTTCACCACTGTAATCAAAGGTGGAACCTCTGTAGTTTGAATTCATAGACACTGTGGACAAAGACTCGTGCAAACCACAGCTCCCTCCACAGCGGATGAGCACCTATGTGGTCCAATGTACCCTTTCTGGAATTATCTCTGATCACTAACTTTCTCTAGTCAACAGGTCGGCACAAAAGATCAAGCTAGAAAATAAAAACGGTACAATTATTCTTCTTGGACAAGAGAGACGGTAAATACTATCAGCTTGGTCTGTTGTTTATATCAGAGCCACCCCCCACCTTTTGCGAACCAGGGACCGGTTCCGTGGAGAGAAGTTTTTCTGCGGACCGGAGGGGGCGTGGTTTCATGTGCTGCCTGCATCCTGCTGATAGGGCTTCGCTTGTTTGCGCGGACCGGTTTCTAGCACACCATAAACCAGTGCCATTCCACTTTATGTTGCTTGGGACAACTGGCTGGCATATATCAGGAGGTAGAAACTGAATGCCAAATGGGTATGACTAACTCACAGGCAGAAACATACATACATAGATACATAAAGTATGCAGAAGGACATTATCTAGAACTTGAATGTTGCCTCCAGGCAACTTCTCAAACAGATGTTCCAACACATGTTGGAGATGTTTAGGGGGCTGGAGGCTAAAACATGTGATGAACAGTTGCAGGAACTGGGTATGTCTAGTCTAACAAAGAGAAGGATGAGGAGTGATATTATAGCGGTCTTCCAATATCTGTGGGGCTGTCACAGAGAAGAGGGAGAAAAGTATCTGAGGGCAGGACAAGAATTAACAGATGGAAACTTATCAAGGAGAGATCCAACCTAGAACTAAGGAGAGATTTCCTGAAAATAAGACAGCAGCTCCCAACCT
>NW_015389817.1:41056-51395 GCF_001527695.2 Protobothrops mucrosquamatus | reverse complement strand
TCGTTTGCATGAACCGCAAACAGGTACAAACAAAGAGCTCTCCCTTGGCAACTTTTAAGACCTGCGGACTTCAGTTCCCAGAATTCCCCAGCCAGTAAGGCTAACTGGGGAATGCTGGGAGTTGAAGTCCACAGGTCTGGAAGTTGCTAAGATTGAGTCATTGTGCTCTAGCAGCATGGGGCAATGCATTTTTTTTTTTTAAAGAAAGTCAGGCTTATTTAGACTTAATAATAATAATAAAGTTGGAAGGGACCTTAGAGGTCATCTAGTCCAACCCCCTGCTCAGGCAGGAAACCCTACACCATTTCAGAGAAAT
The DNA here is from genome assembly GCF_001527695.2 of Protobothrops mucrosquamatus. Classification (NCBI taxonomy): domain Eukaryota; kingdom Metazoa; phylum Chordata; class Lepidosauria; order Squamata; family Viperidae; genus Protobothrops; species Protobothrops mucrosquamatus. The sequence continues at coordinate 51,079 of NW_015389817.1, read as the reverse complement.
GGCTGTCCAGTCTCTTCTTAAAAACTTCCAGTGTTGGAGCATTTTCCGCTTTGGGAGGCAGGTTGTTCCACTGATTAGTTGTTCCCACTGTCAGGAAGTTTCTCCTTAGTTCTAGGTTGCTTCTCTCCTTGATTAGTTTCCATCCGTTGCTTCTTGTCCTGCCTTCAGGTGCTTTGGAGAATAGCTTGACTCCCTCTTCTTTGTGGCAGCCCCTGAGATACTGGAAGGCTGCTATCATGTCCCCCCTCGTCCTTCTCTTCGTTAAACTAGACCAGTGGTGGCGAACCTATGGCACGGGTGCCAGAGGCGGCACTTGGAGCCCTCTCTGTGGGCACACGTGCCATTGCCCCAGCCTCGCCTCCCCCCACGACCCCGTCCTCACCAGCAGCCCCCCTGGAGGAGAGTCGCCCCCGAGCGTGGCCCACGTGGAGCAGCGCAACCAAGGACATGGCAGCCAGGCAGCGTAGACAAGACTCTGTCCTCACTCCCCATCACGCACAGTTGATGCTGTGGGGCGCAGAGGGCGTGGCCGCCATGGCGTTGCTGGGCTGCCTGGGCGATCTGCAGCGGGCCCTGGAGGCGGTGAGTGGCCCTGCAGGCAGGCGGGGGCGGAGTGGGGGCGGGGCAAGGGATGGAGCGGGGGTGTGGCCACTTTTGGGGCACTCGGTCTCTAAAAGGTTCGCCATCACTGAACATACCCAATTCCAGCAACCGTTCCTTATATGTTTTAGCCTCCAGTCCCCTGATCATCTTTGTTGCTCTTCTCTGCACTCTTTCTAGTTCACGTCTAGTGAACCAGAATTTCTTAAGCTCAGGCCCTGGAGTTGAATATGACCTCCACCACCTCTGGAATACCTACAATTCTGATTTTTAATCAGACAAAAGAGGAACACTGAGTAGGTCACTGGAGAGTAACCATACTGACTACAGGGTAGTCCTCAACGTACGAACACAATTGAGCAGAAAATTTACGTTGGTAAGTGAGGAACATTTGTTAAGTGAGTTTTGCCCCATTTCATGACCTTTCTTGACACAACTGTTAAGTGAATCATTACAGTTAAGTTAGTAACATGATGGTTAAGTGAATCTGGCTTCCCCATTGACTTTGTTCGTCAGAGGGTCACACGACCCTGAGACCCCGCAACCCGTCATAAATATGAGTCAGTTGCCAAGCATCCGAAATTTGATCACGTGACCCAGGGGATGCTGCAACAGTCATAAGTGTGAAAAACGGTCGTAAGTCACTTTGTTTTCGGTGCCGTTGTCACTTTGAACCATCACTAAATGAACTGTTGTAAGTCGAGGACTACCTGTATGTTTTCATTGGAGTTTCATTTAACCATACAGGAAAAGAACTTAAATATCCTATTTGGCCTGGAGATCCTTTTGCTTTGGTGGGGGGATCGGATCGCCTGGCATTGGGTGACCTTGGCTTGGGATCCACTTCCATTGTAAAAAAGGCAGCTTGCAAAAGCAGGATTGCCTCTGTTAGGTTTAAAGTTGAAAAGCCATTTGGCTGTAGTCCAGTGATGGCGAACCTTTTAGAGACCGAGTGCCCAAACTGCAACCCAAAACCCACTTATGCATCATCGGGTACCGGGTGGGCGTGGCCCATTGGGTGGGCGTGACTGCGGTGATAACAGCAGACTGGGTGGGACTAAAAAGTTCAATCAATCAATTCCAACTTTGCAAGATCTTTTTTTTTTCCCGCGAGAAGTTGAAATTGACTGATTGATTGAACCTTTTTTTTTGGGTACACGGCGGTGGAGGCCTAAAGCGAAAAGGTTTTATAAAACCCAGCTGAAGGCCTAGAACTGGGGCGACGGCACGCGTGCCCACAGAGAGGGCTCTGAGTGCCGCCTCTGGCACCCGTGCCATAGGTTCGCCACCACTGCTGTAGTCAAAGAGTACATTGGGGGGAAAAAAACTTTTACAAAAATGTTAGGATCCTTACAATGGGCTGTTTGGGTTCCTTGCCTGCTCCGTGGCAACTTTGGAGGCAAAACCATCAGGGTCTTTGCAATACTTCCAAAATGGGTTAGAAAGATTCTTGCTCGGACAAATTGTTGGGATTTGGTGTAAGTTGCTCTGTTTGGAAGGGTGCAGGATACAGATGTCCTAGATTCCATGTTGGATTTATTTCCAATTTTAGACAGGAAGTTACCTCAATCTGATGTCCTCCAGATTTCATAGAATCGTAGGAGGGACCTAAGAGGTCATCAAGTTCAACCCCCTATAGCAGGCTTTCTCAACCTTGGCAGCTTGAAGATGGGTGGACTTCAACTCCCAGAATTCCCCCGCCAGCACGCTGGCGGGAGAATTCTGGGAACTGAAGTCCACCTATCTTCAAGTTGCCGAGATTGAGGAATACTGCCCTACACCAACCTCAACAGATTGCGATCCAGCGTCTCTTTGAAAAGTTCCAGTAAAAGGGAAGAAACTACTCCAAGCAGTAACATGTTCCACTAATAAACAGCTCTTCCTGTCAAGTTCCTCCTATAACGTCTAATCCAGTGTTTCTCAACTTTACCAACTTTTAAGATGCATGGACTTCAACTCGAGAATTCCCTGTAACTCAGCAAACTTTCCCCGTAGGAATTAAAGCACAAGGGGACTAGAGGTGTCACGTGATCCCCTTTTGCGACCTTCTGACGAGCAAAGCCAATGGGGAAGCCAGATTCACTTAACAACCATGTTACTAACTTGAAAACTGCAGGGATTCACTTAATGGCCGTGGCACGAGAGGTTGTAAAATGGGCCCAAACTCACTTAGCAAATGTCTCAGCAACAGAAATTTGGGGCTCAATTGTGGTCGTAAGTTGAGGACTACCTGTAATTATGGATTAATAGCTAGCTTCCTGCCTAAAGCTATCTTGGGAAAATGTGTTTTGAGGGCAGCATGCAAGATGGAAACTTGGTAGCTAGGAGTTCAGAGAAAGAAACAAGAAATAAGGAACGGTTGCTGGAATTGGGAATGTCTAGTTTAATGAAGAGAAGGACGAGGGGAGACATGATAGCAGTCTTCCAGTATCTCAGGGGCTGCCCCAAAGAAGAGGGAGTCAAGCTATTCTCCAGAGTACCTGAAGGCAGGACAAGAAGCAACGGATGGAAACTAACCAAGGAGAGAAGCAACCTGGAATTAAGGAGAAACTTCCTGACAGTGGGAACAATTAATCAGCGGAACAGCCTGCCTCCAGAAGCGGTGAATGCTCCAACACTGGAAGTTTTAAGAAGAGACTAGACAGCCATTTGTTTGAAATGGTTTGCAGGGGTAGGCAACCTTGGCTCTTTTATGACTCGTGGACTTCAACTCCCAGAATTCCTGAGCCAGCCATGCTGAGGGGACAGGGAGAGGTTTCCATGCTGAGCTATGATGGCTCAGGAATTCTGGGAGTTGAAGTCCACGAGTCATAAAAGAGCCAAGGTTGCCTACCCCAGTATAGGGTTTCCTGCCTGAGTAGGAGGTTGGACTAGATGATCTCCAAGGTCCCTTCCAACTATTATTATTATTATTATTATTACTACTACTACTACTACTACTACTACTACTATTACTATTGTCGTTTTGTTGTTGTTGTTAAATTTGGGACTGAAAACAACCTGCCTCCAGAAGCGGTGAACACGCCAACACTGGAAGTTTTTAAGAAGAAACTGGATAGCCATTTGTCCAAAATGGTATAGGGTTTCCTGCCTGAGCAGGGGGTTGGACTAGATGACCTCCAAGGTCCCTTCCAACTTTATCATCATCATCATCATCATCATCATCATCATCATCATCATCATCATCATTATTATTATGAAAACATGGTAAAGGCCATACTGCTCAGTTCAGAGAAGGCAGGACATTTTTGGGCATACAGAGAAAAAAAACCCTCAATTCCTTGGCCTTCTCTAATTTAATTCTAAATTAAAAGTTCAGGAGAGAACCCTGAATCTGATCGCTGGAAGGATGGGTGGTGGGGAAGGTCTTATCTTGAAGATTCTGGCTCTGGCATCTGACCTGAATCATTCAGGGCTAAGAGGTCCATTGTACAGATTCTCAGAAGCACGCCGCCACCAGTGCTCACATCAATTCCCATAATCAACCACAATCATGACTACTGCTAGGAGCGGTATGGGTTTTCAGCCAGCAAGAGTTATCTTTATATTCTTATGCCATGTTTGCAAAATAGTTTCTGATTCAGAAAGCAATTTTCCAGCGAAGGCAGCTGCCAGCTAGGACCCAGGCCAGTGAAGCCTCTGGGGAAATCAGTGGGAATAAGGATCCTCCTAGGTCAGGGGTAGGCAACCTTGGCTCTTTTATGACTCGTGGACTTCAACTCCCAGAATTCCTGAGCCAGCCATGCTGAGGGGAAAGGGAGAGGTTTCCATGCTGAGCCATGCCGGCTCAGGAATTCTGGGAGTTGAAGTCCAGGAGTCATAAAAGAGCCAAGGTTGCCTACCCCTGTCCTAGGTGTTTTTAAGCTAGTACAGATAGTCCTCGACTTACAACAGACTTACAATAGTCCTCACTTACAACTTAGCGACTGTTCAAAGTTACGTCACTGAAAAAAATGACTTATGACCGTTTTCTCACACGTACGACCGTTGCAGCAGCCCCCCCGGTCACGTGATCAAAATTCAGACGCTTGGTAATGGATTCATATTTATAACGGTTGCAACGTCCCGGGGTCACGTGATCCCCTTTTGCGACCTTCAGCCAAGCAAAGTCAATGGGGGAAGTCAGATTCATTTAGCGACCGTGTTACTAACTTAACAATTGCGGCGATCCACTTAATGACTGTGGCAAGACAGGCCATAAAATGGAGCAAAATTCACTTAACAGAGATCTCACTTCGCAACGGAAATGTTGGGGGTCTACTGTGGTCGTAAATTGAGGACTACCTGTATTATCATGCCGGGAGAGGGTAGTTTCCTACTTAGTTCTCCCTCTTGCTCAGATAAATAAATACAGGTAGGTCCTCGACTTACACCCGTTCATTTAGTGATTGTTCGAAGTTACAACAACAGAGGAAAAAAACTGACTTATGACCATTTTTCATACTTAACAACTGTCGCAGTATCCCCACAGTCACATGATCAAAATTCAGGCGCTTGGCAACGGACTCATATTTATGACGGTCGTTGTGTCCTGGGGGTCACGTGATTCCCCTTTTGCGACCTTCTGAAAAGCAAAGCCAATGGGGGAAAGCCAGATTCACTTAACAACGGTGTTACTGACTTAAATACTGCAGTGATTCACTTAACGACTACGGCAAGACAGGTCGTAAAACGGGGCAAAATTCACTTGACAACTTAGTAAAATTCACTGAGCCATGGAAATTTCAAGGTCGGTTCTAGTTAAAAGTCGAAGATTTCCTGTAAACCCAAATTTACCTCAACCAACGCAACTGACAGCCGAAGACATGTGTCTGGGGATTAATCATCATCACCACCAAAACAGGGTTGACCCAAAAATAAAGGGTGATAGTCAGGAGCATCGTGCCAATTTTAGCATATCATCTAAGGGTGAAAATACTGTAGGGGGCAGGGTGTAAGAGACTCCCCCCCCACTGAGCCCTCAAAAAGAGAGACAAAAGCAATCAGATTTCTCTGCCTGGCATCAGACAAAGGCTGCTTCCAATCGCCTTCAGCCTGCATCACCACTGGTGGGGATGATAATAATAATAATAATAATAATGATGATGATGACGACGACGACGACGACGAGGAGGAGGAGGAGGAGGAGGAGGAGGAGGAGGAGGAGGAGGAGAAGAAGAAGAAGAAGAAGAAGAAGAAGAAGAAGAAGAAGAAGAAGAAGAAGAAGAAGAAGAAGAAGAAGAAGAAGAAGAAGTTGTTGTTGTTGTTGTTGTTGTTGTTGTTGTTGTTGTTGTTGTTGTTGTTGTTGTTGTTGTTGGAAAGGACCTTGGAGGTCGTCTAGTCCAACCCCCTGCTCAGGCAGGAAACCCTAGATCAGGGGTAGGCAACCTTGGCTCTTTTATGACTCGTGGACTTCAACTCCCAGAATTCTGAGCCAGCCATGCTGAGGGGACAGGGAGAGGTTTCCAAGCTGAGCCAGGCTGGCTCAGGAATTCTGGGAGTTGAAGTCCACGAGTCATAAAAGAGCCAAGGTTGCCTACCCCTGCCCTAGACCATTACAGACCAATGGCTGTCCAGTCTCTTCTTAAAAACTTCCAATGTTGGGAGCATTCACCGCTTCTGTAGGGTGATGGGATTGGAAGTCCAGTTCCTGTCAGCTTTTCACCATGCAAGCTAGAAATTGGCACAAATATATTTTGGAGACCATCGGGTTAGGGAAGACCAACCCAGAGCACTCTTAGTGGGAGGATAAATGATCAATTCAGGAAACCGCCAGGCTAAAAAGAGATAACACTGAGCATTAATAGCAAAATGAGAACGTCAGATTCCCAGAAAAGGCCTTGTAAAATCAGAAGGAAAAAAAAACCCAGAGTCATCACATCTTAAATTTCTGACCATTCACTCCGCAACCGTTCAAAGTTACAAAGGTGCTGAAAAAAGTAACGACCGGTCCTCAAACCTACAACGGCTAAAACATCCCCGTGCTTCATACGATACGGAGACTTGGCAACTGGTTCGCCCTTTATGACAGTTGCAATGTCCTGCATTTGTGTGATTGCCGATTGTGATCTTCCCAGCCAGCTTCCGAGAAACAAAGTCAGTGGGGAAGGCAGCGGGAAATCTTGCAAACGGCAATCGCATATCTCACTTAACAATCGCAGCAAAAAAAAAAAAAAAAAAAAAGACTGAGGGTGGTCACCTGATGCCTCACTCAACAACCGCACCACTTGGTGACAAATTTTCCTCACACAAAAGTGGTTGTAAATCGAGGACTATCTCTATGCTTTTATGAAACTTCCAGATGGTCCCCCAACCACATAGCTCTTGCCCACACTGGCTACAGCAATATGTTTCAACCTTGGACACTTTTAACATGCTGGCTGGGGAATTCTGGGAGTTGAAGTCCACATACCTTAAAGTGGCCATGGTTGAGGAACCGTGTTCCAATCTATAACTACTTTCTTGAAGTTTCACCCCATTGGTGGCATTCCTGCCCCCAAGTCTTTGAACTGCCATTTGTCTAAAATAGTGTAGGGTTTCCTGCTTAAACAAAAGGTTGGACTAGAAGACCTCCAAGGTCCCTTTCAATTCGGTTATTCTGTTACTCTGTTATTTTGGCCTGACAGTTAAACAATTAACCAGTGGGACAACCTGCCTCCAGAAACGGTGAGTGCTCCAACACTGGAAGTTTTTAAGAAGAGACTGGACAGCCATTTGTCTGAAATGGTATAGGGCAGACATGTCAAACACAAGGCCCGGGGCCCAGATGTGGCCCGTGAAGTAGTTTCATGTGGCCCGCGAAGCCATCCTGGAAACAGTGAGAGAATGGCCCCTGCTACCTTGGCCCTGGCCCAGGCCAGCCAGGAGCCAATGTACAATTTTGTGGTGGCCAACTATGCTGAAACGCATTCAGTCTTAGCTCCACAAGGCCGTCCGGAAACAGCAAGGAACCAGCCCCTGCCGTGTCAGCCCCGCCCCCTGGGTGCATGCTGGGGAGGGGTCACCCTTTGTGAGGAATGAAGAAATGGACCATGCCTTGGCGCTTGCCCCGGTCCCACCCCCTTCTGCCAGAGACCCTCAGATCTGTCCCACTCCTGCCCAGGCCCCCACAGGCACCCTTGACGCGAACGATGTAGAGCTGACCATGCCCACCCAGTAGACCACACCCATTCCATCCACGCCCACCCAGTAGGCCACACCCACCCTGCCCCCCCCAGGGCAACTGCAATGCTGATGCGGCCTTCAATGAAACTGAGTTTGACACCTCTGGTATAGGGTTTCCTGCCTGAGCAGGGGGTTGGACTAGATGACCTCCAAGGTCCCTTCCAATTTTATTGTTGTTGTTGTTGTTGTTGTTGTTGTTATTACTATTATTATTTTAAGACGTGGGGACTTCCAACTCCCAGAACTCTTCAACCAGCATGGTTTGCTGGGGAATTCTGGGAGTTCAAGTCCAGGCATTTTAAAGTAGCCCTACTTGGGGGGAAAAAACCTGGTTACAAACAATTCAACCCATCTGGAGGTTAACATTTCTGAAAGGTTAAGAAATTTACAAGCAGGATCTAAGGAAGGCGGCGCGCATATACCCCCCCCCCTCCAGTATACCGACTACAGTGTTACGGGAAGCCATAGCTTGCTTCTCCGTGATTGTATCAGCCAATTGCACAGGTCACTTCTGAAGTGTCAGGTTCCTGTTTGTCAGCTAGCCGAGAGTAGAACACTTGAGAAACATATTCCAGCCACCTGGGAGACCCCCAGCTCTACCCAGACAGCAATTTTAAATCATCCACCCCATGGATTCTGGATGGAAGGAAGTGCATTTTAAGCCAGACAGGAATTCCTGATGGTGGACCATACAGGAGAACAAAGAAATCAGCATCTATATATATATTATTATTATTATTTTGTTCCTATTGTGTATAGGTTTTGTAAAAAAAAATTTTTTTTTTACCTTTTCGATATAGTAAACCGCCCAGTGTGACCTTGCGGTAAGACGGGCAAGTCATAAAATAAAATAAAAATAAATAAAACATGTCCAGAGGACAGGATGAGAACTAAAATCTGGAAAACCATAGGGATTTCTTTAGAGACGGTCAGTGGATCAGACTGCCTGCAGAAGCTGGACCTTTGTCACAGAAAAATGTGAAAAAGATGTCATATATATATATATCTTTATCTTTGTAAGATATATTCAGAGAGCCAGTTTGGTCTAGTTAGTTAAGGCACCATGCTACAAAGCAGGAAACTGGGAATTCTAGTTCTGCCTTAGGCATGAAAGCCGGCTGGATAAGTTTGGGCCAATCACCCGGAGACGGTGAGTTCTAGTCCTGCCTTAGGCATGAAAGCCGGCTGGATAAGTTTGGGCCAATCACCCAGAGACGGTGAGTTCTAGTCCTGCCTTAGGCACAAAAGCTGGCTAGGGTGTTTAGGCCAATCACCAGGAGAAGGTAAGTTCTAGTCCTGCCTTAGGCATGAAAGCCGGCTGGATACGTTTGGGCCAATCACCGGGAGATGGTGAGTTCTAGTCTTACTTTAGGCGTGAACGTTGGCTGATTGACTTGGGGCCAATCACTCTCTCCCAGACCAACCCACCTCACAGGATTGTTGTTGTGAGGAAAAAGAGGAGGAAGAAAGAAAGTTCTGTATGTTTGCCGCCTTGAGCTACTCATAAAGTAATAAAGGTGGGATCAAGATCTAGTAAATAAAAATAAACAATAAATAAAAAGCGATCCAAATCACCATAACGTATCTAGACCGTGGTCTGTCCTCTCATATTCATGCCGGACAATAGGAGACAGACGAAAAAAAGATAGGGTAATAGCACACGTGCATATTAGAACATTTACACTATTACTAGAATTAATATACAGGTAGTTCTCATTTAACGACAGTAATTGCGACGAGCAACTTGGTCGCAAAGCAAAGCGGTTACTAAATGAAACTGTGACTGTGCTGAAGGTTTACTTTACAGACCTGCGAAGATTGTCTACGTGAGGCTTGGTTGGAAAGTTACTTTTTCACATCGTAATTGTGAATGGTTGCTAAATGAGGCAGTCTCTAATCAAGGACTGCCTACAGACCTCCGGGATCATTGAAAAGTATGGTTCAAGTGCCATCCTCCCATTCCTACAAGGATTATCAGCTCACTTGATGATAGCATAAAAAACGTTCAAAACGCAAGCCTTAACTGTAAGGCACTTGTTTTCCTTGGCACGGTGCCCTGATCCGCACCTTACAATTAAGTGAAAGCGCTCCATGGCATAGGACCTGGATACCTCCGAGACCGCCTTCTGCCACAGATTCCCTCCCACAGACCGGTACGCTCCCACAGAGCGGGCCTCCTCAGGGTGCCGTCGGCCAAGCAATGTCGGCTGGCGACCCCCAGGGGGAGGGCCTTCTCTGTGGGTGCCCCCACCCTCTGGAACGAACTACCCCCCGAGATTC
>NW_015389817.1:23071-40956 GCF_001527695.2 Protobothrops mucrosquamatus | reverse complement strand
TGATTTTTAATGATTTTAAACAAGACACAGCTACTAATATTTGGTTTTTTAATTGGCTTTTATAGGGAAATGTTTTGTATTGTTTTTAATATGCTGTGAGCCGCCCTGAGTCCCATGGGGAGAAGGGCGGCATATAAGTCTTATTATAAATAAATAAAATAAATAAATTGCTTCCACGTAATTGGCTACACACCGCCTCAAATCTGCGTGGGCATTCATAAGTGTCAAAGCAAAAGACCAATGAGATCACCACACTCCCAGTTATAAACCTGACTCAAGTTAAAAAAGAGGAAATGGAAATTATTTTTTCTGTCATAGGTGGTCCCTGACTTATGACGGGTAGCTTAGCGACCGCTTGAAGTTTTGGCAGAGCTACCTAAGACCCAGATTCGAACTTCTAACAGCCGCTGACTTTTAGGGCTGTTTGCAGCAACTCGCAGTCATATCACTCTGTTTTACAACTTTTTTTTTGCAGAATGCCAGCATTTATTTCGGGGTTCAAGCAATACCCATAGCCAACTACTGGTTCGTTTAACGACCGCTGTGTTTGCTTAACGAGCACAGCGTTTGCTTAATGACTGTAATGATTCAACTGCTGCAAACAAGGTAAAATTGGGTCAGTCCCATGACCGATAGTTCTTGAGATCCCTGATTCTCATGGGCATCAAATTTTTAGGTAGAGCAGAAGCTGTTGACTAGCTGGTGCATTTTGTAGAGTTCTTAGAAAAGACTGCGATGTAACTACAGATAGTCCTTGACTAATAACCAAATTTCCATTGCTAAGCCAGGAAGTTGTTAAGTGGGTTTTGCCCCATTTGACCACCTTTTTTTCCCCATAGTTGTTAAGCGAAAGACTGCACTTCTTAAGTCAGACATGTCAAACACAAGGCCCGGGGGCCGGATGCAGCCTGCGAAGTGGTTTCATGTGGCCCGCGAAGCCATCCTGGAAACAGTGAGGGAACGGCCCCCTCTGCCTTGGCCCTGGCCCAGGCTGGTTGGGAGCCAATGTACAATTTTGTGGTGGCCATCTATGCTGAAACGCATTCAGTCTTAGCTCCATAAGCTCCCCCCACGCATGGCCTGAGAGGAACAGCGAGGCTCCTCCAGTGGACCAAGCCTTGGCACTTTCCCCAGTCCCACTCCCTTCTGCCAGAGACCCTCAGATCTATCCCACTCCTGCCCAGGCACCCACAGGCACCCTTGACGCAAACTATGTAGAGCTGGCCACACCCACCCAGTAGGCCACACCCTGGCCACACCCACCCGTCCCCTGAGGGCAACCGCAATGCTGATGCGGCCCTCAATGAAATTGAGTTTGACACCCCTGTCTTAAGTGAACCACACGGTCGTTAAGTGAATCCAGATAACCCCCCCCCCTCTTGACTTTGTTTCTTGGAAGCCGGCTCGGAAGGTTACAGATGGTGATCACGTGAGCCTGGGACACTGAAAACCGTCATAAATACGAGCCAGTCGCTAAACATCTGACTTTTGATCACGTGACCGTCGGGATGCTGCGACGGTCGTAAGGGTGAAAAATGGCCACGAGTCCCTTTTTTCAGTGCTGCTGTAACTTCGAACGGTCACTAAATGAACGGCCGTAAGTCGAGGACTACCTGTGGAGCGTCGCCTTCGCAAAAGAAGAAAAGTTTGGCCTTACCTGAGGGAAGTCGCCATTTCTGGGTAAGAAATCAGCAAGGCCATGAGGTGCGAAATTGGAATCCGAGAAGAGCTGCCCGTTGGTGGGATTGGTGTAGAAATTAGACTGGGTATTAAAATATTGCCTATAAAGAAACAAAAAGTATCATCAGATTACAGATTTTGAAAGCACCTGTGGCCCTGTGACTGCGGAGGTCCCGGACAGAGTGGGGCTTTTATTTAAATTTAAAAAAAGGGGGGGAGCAAAAGAGAAAAGAAAGTGACAAACAAGGAACACAATGCCGCAACCAAAAGTGAAAAACGAAGAAGACAACACCACAGCCAAAAATTACGTACATAAAGAACTACGGCCTTCTATATGTATATTACATGGGTAGTCCTCACGTTATGATCGCAATTGAGCTTCTGTTGCTAAGCGAAACATTGGTTAAGTGAGTTTTGGGCCATTTTATGACCTTTCTCGCCACAGTTGTTAAGTGAACCACAGCAGTGGGTAAAGTTAGTAACGCGGTTGTTAAGTGAATCCGGCTTCCCCATTGACTTTGCTCGTCAGGAGGTCACAAAAGGGGGTCACACGATCGTCATAAATATAAATCAGTTGCCAAGCGTCTGAATTTTGATCATGTGACCACGGGGATTCTGCAACGGTCTTAAGTGTGAAAAACGGTCATAATAAGTCACTTCTTTCAGTGCCATTGTAACTGTGAATATTCACTAACTGAACTGTTGTAAGTCGAGGACTACCTGTATATTTCAAAAAAGGATGGCCATATTTCACTAGCATTGACAATGGGTGTTTGGAAAGATTCAGAATGAAATATTTTAGCTAGCACATCGCTGCCAGTCCCGCAAATGCCCCCCCAAATTTTAGTTTTAAAAGTTTTTATTATTTTTTTTAACAGAGTTCAATAATAATTATTCAACAAAAACGTGTTGTCTCTTATTCACTAATACAAATTAAATTCCTAATCCCTAAACCTTTTCTCTAACCATTGATAAAATAGGTCCCAAGTTTGAAAATATTCTGTTTCTTTTTTTTCTTTCAACCTCAAAGTAAGTCTGTCCAACACTGGAAGTTATTAAGAAGAGACTGGACAGCCATTTGTCTGAAATGGTATAGGGTTTCCTGCCTGAGCAAGGGTTGGACTAGATGACCTCCAAGGTCCCTTCCAACTTTATTATTATTGTTATTATTTCTGCACAGTCTAATATTTTTTGATTATTTCTTCTTCTGGTGGTATTTCTTCGTTCTCCCAAAATTGTGCAAATATCATTCTTGCCGCTGTTATCACATGTAGAATCAAATATGTACTTTGCTTATCAAGTTTTTCTGGCATTATACCTAGTAAAAAAAAATCAGGTTTATAGTCTATGTGTTTCTCTAACATTTTAGATGACCTGATTCTACCCTTACACTCTACCCCCCAATCAGCAGCTCTCCAGAATTTTGTTTTCGAAAATTACTAGATACCATTCCTTGCCTTAGTTGCTTGCAATAATGCACTCACCAAGAGGCTAGTCCTCACCCTTGGAAGCGAAAGCATTTGAACGATTATGGATGGGAAGAAAAAAGATTTCTCAGTATCCCAGGTGATCTGAATGGTATCAATTAGTTAATTATCAGAATCCGGATTTACATTTGCCAAAACTATACAGGTAGTCCTTGACTTATATTCATTTAGCACTGTTCAAAATAACCTGCCTACAAAAGCTGTGAATGCTCCAACACTGGAAGTTTTTAAGAAGAGACTGGACAGCCATTTGTCTGAAATGATATAAGGTTTCCTGCTTGAGCAAGGGGTTGGACTAGAAGATCTCCAAGGTCCCTTCCAACTTTATTATTATTATTATTATTAAACGAGCACTGAAAAAAATGGCTTATGATCAGACCTTGCATTTATGACCACTGCAGCATCCCCATGCTCACATGATCAGAATTCAGATGCTTGCAAACTGGCCTGTATTTTCAGGTAGTCCTTACGACAGTTCATTTAGTGACCTTTCCAAGTTACAACGGCACAGAAAAATGTGACTTACGATCGTTTTTCATAGTTACGACCTTTGCAGCATCCTCACCATGTGATCCAAATTCAGAATGCTTGGCAACTGGTTCATATTTATGACAGTGGCAGCGTCCCGGGGTCGCATGATCTCCTTTTGCGACCTTCTGACGAGCAAAGGGGGGAGCCGGATTCACTTAACAACCGTGTTACTACTTTAACAACTGCAGTGATTCACTTAACAACTGCGGCAGGAAAGGTCATAAAATGGAGCGAAATTCATTCAACAAATACCTCGCTTAGTAACAAAAAAATTAGCCTCAATTGTGGTCGCAAGTCGAGGACTACCTGTACAATGTAGTGTCCCAGCGTCATGTGATCGCCATTTGCAACCTTCCCAGTCAGGCTCCGACAAGCAAAATCAGTGGGGGAAGCTGGATTTACTTAACAACTGTATGGTTCACTTAATAACTGCAAGAATTTGCTTAAACAACGGTGGGGGAAAAAGTTGTCAAATCAGGTGTGGCTCACTTAACAACAGTAACAGAAATCTTGATCCCAACTGTGGTCATAAGTCAAAAAATACAAATACTGTTGTTGTTTTTTAAAAACTCGCACAGTATTGCTGATTCAGAAAGCATCTGGAGGGGATAATATTTGCATCCCTCATTAAAAAAAATCCCAAGGGCTCTCTACGGGTAGTCCTCAAACTGACGACCATAACTGAGCCCCATATTTTTGTTGTTAAGACATTTGTAAGTTGAGTTTTGTCCCATTTTATGACCTTTCTTGCCTCAGTTGTTAAGTGAATCACTGCAAGCTGACAACTTAGTAACCTGGCTGTTGTGTGAATCTGGCTTCCCTGTTGATCTTGCTTGTCAGACGGCTGCAGAAGGGGGTCACGTGACCCTGGGACTCTGCGACCGTCAAAAATACGAATCACTTGCCAAGTGTCTGAAGTTTGACCACATGATGCTGCACAGGCCATAACTGTGGAAAACGGTCATAAGTCGTTTTCCAGGGCCGTTGTAACCGTTGTAAACAGTCACTAAGCCAACTGTTGTAAGTCGAGGACTACCTGTACTAAGGAGGAACTGGTTATCTTGGACATCCTATCTCTCTTTAAACCCTAGGAGGGTAACTTGAGAACTGGATCAATGCAGGACAGGGGCCATTGGGGGCTACCAGTCTTCAAGATCCAATGTTAAATCTGGTTTGGGTGTCAGAGAAGTGGATCGGGCTTGGCTAGATCCACAAGACGTTAAAGCCCCTAGGTTATTTTTAAAATCCCCTGCCCAAACACTCATGAGTTCCTCCTTCAGCAACGGTGAGGACTAGCCACCTGATCAGTCCTCCTTCAACAGTGTGACAAAGCCGCCCCCTTGGCTGACGCAAACCAGAATAAACAGTGGCCGGTTCACATCCTGGAGAGCGGGGGCTGGACCGGTGATAAGAAAACAGGACACTGACGCCAGCTTTCCCCCTCTTGAAAACTTCTCCGTCAAAAGAGTGAGGCTGCTCGGTGAAAGCTCTGCCCACATAGCTTGACACATGCCACCTTAGTTTTGCTTTTACTCCCCCAGCCCGGCTTGTGGGAACGTCCCCGTTTCAGCTGCATCATCATCTTTCCAGTAAAAGAAGGGCACGCCGATGTGTGACAGGCCCGGCCACAGGGGCCGGGCACGGCGCCAAGGCTTACGTCCTGCGGAGTGGCGGAGGGCACGTGGGGGACCCCTGCAGGAAGACTGGGGTATCCCTGAGGATGGCCTGTTGGAGAAATGGCTCCGATGTCGGGGGGTCCCACGGGCAAGGGAAGGGGCCCTGAACCAGAGTTTGCCGATTTATGAAACCAGGTTTAACTCTCTGGGTGAGCAAGGCGGGCTTCTAAATGCAGCCTGGAAGAACTTGGCGGATCTAGCTCAGGGGTGGGGAAACTTGGCTCTTTTATGACTCGTGGACTTCAACTCCCAGAATTCCTGAGCCAGCCATGCTGAGGGGACAGGGAGAGGTTTCCAGGCTGAGCCATGCTGGCTCAGGAATTCTGGGAGTTGAAGTCCACGAGTCATAAAAGAGCCAAGGTTGCCCCCCCCCCGAAAATTCTAGCTCTATGTGGGTTTGCATGTGTTGGTTCTTAATGTTTTTAATGTCCTTATTGCCATATATTATGTAAGTCCTCGACTTCCAACCCATTCATTTAGTGACCAGTTGAAATAACAACGGCACTGGAAAAAAGCGACTTCTGACCGTGTTTCACGCTTACGACCGTTGCAGCATCCCCCATGGTTGTGTGATTAAAGTTCGGACGCTTGGCAAATGGCATGTATTTATGACAGTCACAACGTCCTGAGGTCATGTGATCCCCTTTTGCAACCTTCTGACAAGCAAAGTCAATGGGGGAAGCCCGATTCACTTAACAACCGGGTGGGGGGGACTAACTTATCAACTGCAGTGATTCACTTAACAACGGTGCCAAAAAGATCGTAAAATGGGGCAAAACTCACTTAACAACCGTTTTAGTTAGCCGCAGAAATTTTGGGGCTAAATTGTGGTCGTTAAGTCGAGGATTACCTGTAAACAAGTGAGTCTGAGGTAAATTGATTAGCTCTCCTTACAAGTCAGAGAGGAAAGATCTGTCTTCTTTTCCTTTTCGGCCTTCATCTATATACAACCACAAATGAAATAAGAGATAATTGGATGCTGTACAGGTAGTCCTCGACTTACAACAGTTCATTTAGTAACCGTTCAAACTTACAACAGCATTGGGAAAAAAGTGACTTATGACTGTTTTTCACACTTACGACTGTTGCAGCATCCCCGTGGTCACGTGATTTACACTCAGAGGCTTGGCAACTGGTTCATATTTATGACGGTTGCAGTGTCCCAGGAGGTCACGTGATCACCTTTTGCGACCTTCTGGCAAGCAAAGTCAATGGGGGAAGCCAGATTCACTTAACGACCGGGTCACTAACTTAACAACTGAAGGGATTCACTTAACAACTGTGGCAAGAAAGGTTGTAAAATGGGGCAAAATGCACATCACAACTGTCTTGCCTATAAGCAGAAACGTTGAGGTCAGTTGTGGGTCGTAAGGCGAGGACTACCTGTCTGTTATTTTGCAGGCTGGTTTCCAAGCACCCGAATTTTGATCCTCTGATCTTGGCTTGCAAGAGCAAAGAGTCGGTGGGAAGTCCCTTTTTTCAGTGCCTGCTGTAACTTCGAAAGGCGGCTAAACAAATAGTTGTAAATTGAAGACTGCCTGTACAGACAGTCCTCGATTTACAACAGTTCACTTAGTGACCATTCAAAGTTACAACAGCACTGGAAAAAGGGACTCGTGGCTGTTTCCCACACTTACGACCGTTGCAGCATCCCCAGAGTCACGTGATCAAAATTCAGGCGCTTGGCAACTGACTCATATTTATGACGGTTGCCGTGTCCCGGGGGGGGTCACGTGATCCCCTTTTGCGAAACGTCTGACAAGCAAAGTCAATGGGGGAAGCCAATTAACATCTGGGTTACTACCGTCACTTAACGACTGCACGGACTCACTTAACAGGAGGGAAAGGCTGTAAAACGGGACAAAACTCACGTAACAAATGGCTCGCTTAGTGAAAGAAATTCTGAGCAAAATTATAGTGGTAAGTCAAAGACTAGCTATATATTTATGTCCTGGGGCAAAACCACAACTTGCAGGGGAGATATAGAATGAAGCACAATTTAAAGAAAAGGGCACAGCTGGAACGCCGAATATTGAAGTATTCTACACTACGACGTTTGCCTGATCAAAATTCAGATGCTTGGCAACTGGTTCATACTTACGACCATTGCTGCCATCCCCTTTTGCGACCTTCCGACAAGCAAAATAAACAGGGGAGGGAGCCAGATTCACTTAACAACCAGGTTACTAACTTACCACCTGCAGCGATTCACTTAACAACTGTGGCAAGAAAGGTCGTCAAATGAGGCGAAACTCTACTTAACAAGTGTCTCAATTAGCAAGGAGATATTTTGAGCTCAATTATGGTCGTAAGGCGAGGATGGCCTGTAGTGCAGAGTTTCGAATCCCTCACCTGTGCCAAAGATGACCTCCAAGGTCCCTTCCAATTTTTTTAATTATTATTATTATTATGGATCATCGCACAGTCAGCCAGATGTTCAGACTGGATTTGGCATTTTGTCTACCTATCGAGTCCTTACCAAGGACCTGGGATAGGCAGATGTGGATGTTTGATGGTATTACAGATATCGTCGCAGGATGGAGGCAGTTCCTAGTAAGGCCGCCTTTTGCAATTGACTAATGGCAAATTTGTCAATGCCAATGGTGTTCAAGTGGTGCTCCAGTTGTTTTGGGATTGCACCCAAGGCGCCTATTACTGTTGGTACTATCCTTGTTTGCTTTTGCCACAGTCTTTCTATTTCTGTTTGTAGGTCTTTGTATTTTGTTATCTTCTCCAGTTCTTTCTCGTCTATTCTGCTGTCTCCAGGTACTGCCACGTCTACTATCCAGACTTTTTTTTTCTTTCTTATCGACAATTGTTAAGTCCGGGGTGTTATGTTGCAGGTGCTTGTCTGTTTGAATTCTGAAGTCCCAGAGCAGTTTAATTTTATCATTTTCTATGACTTTCTCTATTTTACGATCCCACCAGTTTTTGCTTAAAGGCAATTTATATTTCTTGCAGATGTTCCAATGCACCATTGTTGCTACTTTGTCATGCCGCTGCTTGTAGTCAGTCTGTGCCATCTTCTTGCAGCAGCTTACCAGGTGGTCCACTGTTTCTTCAGCTTCTTTGCATAGGCGGCACTTACTGTCTGTTGCTGTCTTCTCAATTTTGACTTTATTTGCATTTGTCCTTAAGGCTTGGTCTTGTGCAGCCAGAATTAGTCCCTCGGTCTCTTTCTTCAATTTTCCTGCTCTTAGCCATTGCCAGGTCTTGTTATTATCTGCTTTCCCAGCTATTTTTTTAATGTACTGGCCATGTAGTGCTTTGTCTTCCCATGCCTCTATTCCAGTGGTTCTCAACCTGTGGGTCGGGACCCCATTTGGGGTCGATCGACCATTTCACGGGGGTCGCCAAGCAAGGCTGTCCGCCATTTTTTTTGTCTGCCATTTTTTTCCCCTTTTCCAGCGGGTGCCTTACCTCCCTTGAGCTGGGCCAGCTGGTGGTCGGCCTGCTCCGTCTCTGCCGCTTGCCAGCTACGCCTCGGCTGGCGCAGGGGGCGGAACCACGCATGCGCGGCGCTCCCGGGCAGGGAAAATCCTCGACTTACGACCGGTTGGGTAGTCCCCGACTTACGACCGGTTTAGTCCTCGACTTATGACCGGTTTAGTCCTCGACTTACGACTGGTTTAGTCCTCGACTTACGACCGGTTGGGGTCGCAGCATTAAAAAGGTTGAGAACCACTGCTCTATTCTGTTCTTCATTTGGTCTTTTATTATTATTATTATTATTATTATTATTATTATTATTATTATTATTATTATTATTATTATTATTATTATTATTATTATTATTATTATTATTATTATTATTATTGGAAACTGGGGTTACGTTAAGCGTTGAGCAGAGCTGGGTGAGAGCAGCTGTGGGGAGAAAAGGGAGGATTGAATCCTAATCGATAACCTTCATCCCCCATCTGCTACTCAATAGGCAGCAAAGTAGGAGTAAGTAGGAGAGGAGCAAAACCTCTGTTATCATCCCCCGAGAGGGTTCAGAAAGTAGGATTTACAGTAACACTCTTGGAAAAAAAACACACGACCTACACCCTGTTCCAAGCATGGGCGGTGTCAGCTGCAGCCCTCCAGCTGCAAGTATAAGCTGAGGTTGCCGCATGGAAGCCTTTGTTTTTGTTGTTGTTTTTTCCCCTCTCTGCCCCTCTCTGCCCAGACCTAGATAGAAAAGCACGGTTCGCAAGCTCTTTTCCAGCGGTGCCGAGTTTGAAAGACACGAGAACCCGTTCGATTGCCAGTCTTGTGTTGGCTAGCTGGATGATCGAATGCTTTGGGGCATGGATGCCCCAAAAGATAAATTGGCCTCTTGGGAAGGTTGAAATAGCATGGGTGGACTTCAACTCCCAGAATTTCCCAGCCAGCAAGGCTGGCTGGGGAATTCTGGGAGTTGAAGTCCACAGATCTTAAAGTGGCCAAAATGGAAAACCATTGCTCAAGGGTAGGCTTAGAGAAGGGGTCTTCAAACTTGGCTCTTTTATGACTTGTGGACTTCAGCTCCCAGAATTCCTCAGCCAGGCAAGCTGGCTGAGGAATTCTGGGAGTTGAAGTCCACAAGTCATAAAAGGGCCAAGCTTGAAGACCTTTGGCTTAGAGCAGTGGTTCTCAACCTGTGGGTCGGGACCCCATTTGGGGTCGATCGACCATTTCACGGGGGTCGCCAAGCAAGGCTGTCCACCATTTTTTTTGTCCACCATTTTTTTGTCCGCCATTTTTTTCCCCTTTTCCGGCGGGTGCCTTACCTCCCTTGAGCTGGGCCAGCTGGTGGTCGGCCTGCTCCATCTCTGCCGCTTGCCAGCTACGCCTCGGCCGGCGCAGGGGGTGGAACCACGCATGCGCGGCGCTCCCGGGCAAGGAAAGTCCTCGACTTACGACCGGTTGGGGTCGCGGCATTAAAAAGGTTGAGAACCACTGGCTTAGAGAAATGAAGCAGGATTAACTAGCATTGTCTTGTACAGGTAGTCCTCCACTTACAACTGTTCACTTAGTGACCGTTCAAAGTTACAGCGGCACTGAAAAAGGGACTTATGACCATTGTTCACACTTACAACCGTTTCAGCATCCCCCACGGTCACGTGATCAAAATTCAGCCGCTTGGCAACTGGTTCATACTTATGACGGTTGCAGCGTCCCCAGGGTCACGTGATCCGCTTTTGCAACCTTGTGACAAGCAAAGTCAATGGGGAAACCGGATTCGCTTAACGACAATTGAACAAAGGCCAACGATCCACTTAACAATCCGGCAAGAAAAGTCGTAAAACGGAGCAAAACCCGCTTAACAAATGTATCACTTAGCAATATAAATTTTGGGCTCAATTGGGTCGTGACTTGAGGTTTGCCTGTAATTAGTTTGGGCCATGTCTGGCCAAAGAGAGCTGGACTTATCTCTGGATGCTGGACTAGCAGAGAACCACAACATCCAAACCACACTTCCCTGTGACAGATCAAATAAGTCCCAGTTGCTATTGTGAACAGAATCCCTACAGGTAGTCCTCGACTTACAACCCTTTGTTTAGTGACCGTTCGAAGTTACAACGGCATTGAAAAAAGTGGCTTGTGACTAGGTTTTCACACTTACAACAATGGCGGCATCCCCACAGTCACGTGATCAAAATTTAGGCACTTAGCAACTGACATGTATTTACGACAGTTGCACTGTCCAGGGGTCATGTGAATACAGGTAAGTCCTCGAGTTACAACAGTTCATTTAGTGACCATTCAAAGTTACAACAGCAAGGAAAGAAGTGACTTGGGACCCCTTTTCACACTTACGACCGTCGCAGCATCCCCAGGGTCACGTGCTGAAAATTCAGACACTTGGCAACTGACTCATATTTATGACAGTTGCAGTGTCCCCAGGGTTCATGCGATCCCCTTTTGTGACCTTCTGACAAGCAAAGCCAATGGTGGAAGCCAGATTCACTTAACAACCGTGTTACTGACTTACCGACTGCTGTGATTCACTTAACAACTCCGGCAAGAAAAACTGTAAAATGGAGCAGAACTCCCTTAACAAATGTTTCACTTAGCAACAGAAATTGGGGGCTCAAATGTGGTTATACGTCGAGGACTACCTGTACCATCTGTAATCTTCCTAGCCAGCTTCCAAACTTTCAAAGTCAATGGGGGAAGTCAGATTCACTTAATGATCGACTGATTCACTTAACAATTGCATTGGTTCACTTAATAAATGTAACAAAGTTCATAAAATGGGGCAAAACTCACTTAACAACTGTCAAAATAGAATAGAATAGAATAGAATAGAATAGGAATAGAGCTGGAAGAGACCTTGGAGGTCTTCTAGTCCAGCCCCTGCTCAAGCAGGAGAACCTATACCATCTCAGTCAGGTGATTGTCTAGTTTTTTCTTAAAAACCTCCAGTGATGGAGCGCCCACGATTTCTGGGGGCAAGCTGTTCCACTGGTTGATTGTCCTCACTGTCAGGAAGTTTCTCCTTAATTCCAGGTTGCTTCTCTCTTTGATCAGCTTCCAACCATTGTTTCTCGTCCTTCCCTCTGGTGCTCTGGTGAACAACCCGGCCCCCTCTGCCTTGTGGCAGCCCCCCAGATACTGGAATACTGCTATCATGTCTCCCCTATTTCTTCTTGCTTGGCAATAGAAATTTGGAACTCAATTGTGGATCTCTTTCCACTCGGAAGGTTGAAAGTTCAACCCTAGGTAGCAGCATATATTTCTTTCCCAGGGCGCAAAGAAAAAAAAAATCTGCTGCAAACTCCACGTGGCGTCAGGAAGGGCATCCAGCCAGTAAATACTCAGCTCTATTCAATCACCCCAATTCCAGACTGAATTAAGGGATTACATGGTCATTAAAAAAGGGAGTTTTTAATTGTAGTCGTAAGTTAAGGATTAACTGTACAGTAGTGGCCAAAATTGTAGAAACCTTTTGGGAAAAGTGTATTTTTGAGGTTTGATGGCTAATAACACCACTTTTTTTTGGAGTAGTACCATAAAATTATGTATCAATGGAAAGATAATTTAGTGAATGTAATGCAACATAGTTTGTTCAATTATCTGTACTGTATTCTATGAAAGGTTATAGCCAAATAACCAGGAAGCACAATTTGCTTAGGTTAGTATCAGGTAGCTTTCCTTCACCTGATTGTAGCCAATGAGCAGGAGTGTTTAGAGAGCCAATCGGGTGGTCATCTTGTTTTGGCCAGGAGCCAATCAGATCACAGTAGGATTCAGTTATTGATGTCCTGTATTGAAGTTGAGAGGAGGACATTTGTCAGTGTGTTGTGTGATCACTATCAAGTTGGCTGGGGTTTTTTTTGTGTTCTTTCGTTTAGTGAGCTTGTAACCATGCTGGCTGAGGAATTCTGGGAGTTGAAGTCCACAAGTCTTAAAGTTGCCAAGTATGAAGACCCCTGCTATAGGACATTGCATGCCAAAACAACTTGACACAAGGACATCACTCTGCTAAACAACTAATTCCCACAAGACTGTCAAACTATTTAGTAGGACTGCATTACTATTATCTTTCTCATCTTACCTATTACCTATCTCATCTTCTTATGACTATAACTTTGTTGCTTGTATCTTACGATTTATATTAATTGTTTTATTTAGTATCCTAGTATGATTTATGTTGATTGCTTTTATTTAGGGTCCTATGACCTTCGCTGAGTGTTCTCTCTTATGATTTATAGTGACTGTTTTTTATGATTATAATCATGATTTATCACTTGTTGCTTGTATGTACACTGAGAGCTTATGCACCAGAGACAAATTCCTTGTGCATCCAATCACACTTGACCAATAAAGAATTCTATTCTATTCTATTCTATTCTATAATATTCTATTCTATTCTCTATTCTATTCTATTCTCTATTCTATTTTATCCTATTCTAGAATATTTTCTATTCTATTCTATTCTATTCTATTCTATTCTATTCTATTCTATTCTATTCTATTTTATTCTAGAATATTCTCTATTCTATTCTATTCTATTCTATAATATTCCACTCCTATTCTATTCCAGAATAGAATAGAATAGAATAGAATAGAATAGAATAGAATAGAATAGAATAGAATAGAATATTGTCACAAGGCAGCTAACATCGCCAAGTTCTAGATTGTGCGTTGTTTGTGTCAAAATGTGAAATTCGATGAGTTTCAAAGCAGATGAGTACTAAGGTGCCACTGTATAAATAAGATGCTCTATTTCTTTATCTTTCATGTCTGTTTTTATTTGCATCGTTCAAAATGTTCCCAAGCCATTTTGGTTTCTGAATATTAACACAGATTTTGACACTGTTTCCTTCTGGGGTTGTTTGTTTGTTTTTCCTTAATTTCCCAGACTAGTGTGCAGCCCTGATGATTTCCTAGTGAACTCCCATCCCAGGATTCACCCTGTTTAGTAAATGGTATAGGCCAGGGCATATAGAGACTGGATAGTCATCTGTCAGAAATGGTCTATGTCACGGGTAGGCAACCTCGGCTCTTTTATGACTTGTGGACTTCAACTCCCAGAATTCCTGAGCTAACATAGCTCAGCATGGAAACCTCTCCCTGTCCCCTCAGCATGGCTGGCTCAGGAATTCTGGGAGTTGAAGTCCACGAGTCATAAAAGAGCCAAGGTTGCCTATCCCTGATCTAGGGTTTCCTGCCTGAGCAGGGGGTTAGACTAGAAGACCTCCAAGGTCCCTTCCAGCTCTATTCTGTATAGTGTTTTGTAACCTTACACAAATGCACTTACTGGTTTTCATTCGGGAAAAATGGTGATGAATACGAAGGAGGTGCAAACAGGGATGAGCTCCAGCAACTGGAAGCAGAATTCTGCAAAAACAACAAAGCAGGTTTCAAAATGGGTATATTCAGGAACCTTCAAAGCCTTTTCAGAGTCCTACTGCTGTATCTGTGGTTGACAATTCAAGGACAAATGTAATGCAATAATAATGCCTCTGAGAAGCAAGAGGCTTGAAAGAAGATAGCAGTATGCAGAAATATATACATATACATATACAAAGATGATTAGGGGACTGGAGGCTAAAACATACAAGGAACGGTTGCTGGAATTGGGTATGTCTAGTTTAATGAAGAGAAGGACGAGAGGGGACATGATAGCAGTCTTCCAATATCTCAGGGGCTGCCACAAAGAAGAGGGAGTCAAGCTATTCTCCAAGGCGCCTGAAGGAAGGACGAGAAGCAACGGATGGAAACTGATCAAGGAGAGAAGCAACCTAGAACTAAAGTGAAATTTCCTGACACTGAGAACAATTAATCAGTGGAACAATTTGCCTCCAGAAGTTGTGGGCGCTCCAACACTGGAGGTTTTTAAGAAGAGACTGGACAGCCATTTGTCTGAAATGGTATAGGGCAGGGGTCTTCAAACTTGGCCCTTTTATGACTTGTAGACTTCAACTCTCAGAATTCCTCAGCCAGGCACGCTGGCTGAGGAATTCTGGGAGTTGAAGTCCACAAGTCATAAAAGGGCCAAGTTTGAAGACCCCTGGTATAGGGTCTCCTGCTTGAGCAGGGGGTTGGAGAAGAAGACCTCCAGGGTCCCTTCCAACTCTGTTATTCTGTTAAAAATGATAATAATAATAATAATAATAATAATAATAATAATAATAATAATAATAATAATAGTAACAATAATAATAATAATAATAATAATAATAATAATAATAGTAATAGTAGTAGTAGTAGTAGTAGTAAAGTTGGAAGGGACCTTGGAGGTCATCTAGTCCAACCCCCTGCTCAGGCAGGAAACCCTACACCATTTCAGACAAATGGCTGTCCAGTCTCTTCTTAAAAATCATAAAGCATTTTATGACATAACACAACATGTCATAGAACAGTGGCTCTCAACCTTTACTTCACCATGGACCCCCTTTCAAGACCATTTGTGGCCACCAAGACTTGACTCAAGATTTAAATCATAACATTTCTTCAAGCCTTTGCAGACTCCCTCTGATGACAGCGCAGTTCCCAGGGATCCGCGGACCCCAGGTTGAGAACCACGATCATAGAACATTTCCGGTGGTCAGTTCCTAATGTTTCACTGTGGTTCAAGAGTTCTACAAGAGCTCCTTTGAAGGCAGGTACACCTCTGAGTATTTCCCTGAAATTTTTAAGAACTTAGGAGCTCTGCCACTTTGAAAAGATTGAGGAATCTGGCAAGAAAATACCTCTGAAACAATGATCTGAGGAGGTCACGGTTTGCCTGGTAAAAAGCTAAATATTAAGCTGCTGATTTAAGCTTTCCAAGCCCTAAAGCAGGGGTCTTCAAACTTGGTCCTTTTATGACTTGTGGACTTCAACTCCCAGAATTCCTGAGCTAGCAGGGCTGACTGGGACAGGGGTAGGCAACCTCGGCTCTTTTATGACTCGTGGACTTCAACTCCCAGAATTCCTGAGCCAGCAGGGCTGACTGGGACAGGGGTAGGCAACCTCGGCTCTTTTATGACTCGTGGACTTCAACTCCCAGAATTCCTGAGCCAGCAGGGCTGACTGGGACAGGGGTAGGCAACCTTGGCTCTTTTATGACTCGTGGACTTCAACTCCCAGAATTCCTGAGCTAGCAGGGCTGACTGGGACAGGGGTAGGCAACCTTGGCTCTTTTATGACTTGTGGACTTCAACTCCCAGAATTCCTGAGCCAGCCATGCTGAGGAAAAATGGAGAGGTTTCCAAGCTGAGCCATGCTGGCTCAGGAATTCTGGGAGTTGAAGTCCACCAGTCATAAAAGAGCCAAGGTTGCCTACCCCTGGACTGGGGAATTCTGGGAGTTGAAGTCCACATAATTTAAAGTTGCTCAGGTCAGGAAAACACTGCCTTTGAGTCATGTAGTTGTGCTCAAAGAAAAGGCTTGTTGCATTTTAAAGGCATGTCTTTCAGTGGACAGAAGGGGGCTCCTCTCTGCATCTCTGGGCCGATCAAAACAGAGTCGAACATTTATTTATTTTATTTATTTATTAATTGCATTTATATCCCGCCCTTCTCCTTACGGACTCAGGGCGGCTGACAATTGAATAAAATACTAACATATATACATACTAGCTTCACAACTAGGGTCTCTCTCTCTCTCTCTGTTGGCCAAGACTGAATTCGGAAGACCATCTGCAGGTGCTCTCATCCTAGAAATTTACACAAGTAATCCCCGACTGCAGTTCATTTTAGTGACCGTTCAAAGTTACAACAACAACAACGACAACAACAATAATAATAATAGTAATAATAATAGTAAAGTTGGAAGGGACCTTGAAGGTCATCTAGTCCAACCCCCTGCTCAGGCAGGAAACCCTATACCATTTCGGACAAATGGCTGTCCAGTCTCTTCTTAAAAACTTCCAGTGTTGGAGCATTCACCGCTTCTGGAGGCAAGTTGTTCCACTGGTTAATTGTTCTCACTGTCAGGAAATTTCTCCTTAGTTCTAGGTTGCTTCTCTCTTTGTTCAGTTTCCATCCGTTGCTTCCATCCGTTGCCTTCAGGCGCTTTGGAGAATAGCTTGACTCCCTCTTCTTTGGGGCAGCCCCTGAGATATTGGAACGCTGCTATCATGTCCCCCCTCGTCCTTCTCTTCATTAAACTAGACCAGGGCTTTTCAACCATTTCACCCATTGTACCACTTTTATGATATGGCAATATCCGAGTACCACCAGTTGCCTAGCAAGTTGTCAAAAACTTGATGACCCCCCCACCCAAAAGGAAAAAAGTGATAAAGTACAGGTAATCCTTGACTTACAACAGTTTGCTTAGTGACTGTCTGAAGTTACAATGGCACTTTAAAAAAGTGCTCCCCCAAGGCACAGCCAAGCAAGACATCTGCCTGCCCACCCGGCGGCGCTCTTCCTCCTGTCCGAGGTTTTCATTGTTGTGAGCATTTCTGTTGAGGATTGACAGTGGGGGTGGGGTGGGGGGGTGTTTGGTTTTTATTCCCCCCGTCTGCTGGGTGGTTGCAACAGGTTTTGGTCACTTTACATGACCCTGGGACACTGTGACCGTCATAAATATGAATCAGTTGCCAAGCATCTGAATGTAAATCACAAGACCCTGGAGATGCTGCAACATTCCAGCTGATTGGTGCTTCTTCTGGGCTCAGCAGAAGCGCCAGGATGTGTGCCAAGCTCCAGCTGGAGCCTGGCACTGATCCTGGCGCTTCCGCTGAGCCCTGACAGCCCTGCAGCTCCAGCCATCTCTCGCTCAGGCTTGTGTGGTGCTTCTACCGGTTCAGCTCATTCCCCTCCCCCGCTACCACTTTTCTAGGATGGTCGCGTACCACCTGCCAGGTGCCAATGTACCACAGGTGGTACCCGTACCACTGGTTGAAAAGCCCTGAACTAGACATACCCAATTCCAGCAGCCGTTCCTTATATGCTTTAGCCTCCAGTCCCCTAATCATCTTTGTTGCTCTTCTCTGTACTCTTTCTAGAGTCTCAACATCTTTTTTACATCGTGGTGACCAAAACTGGATGCAGTATTCCAAGTGTGGCCTTACCAAGGCATTGTAAAGTGGTATTAATACTTCACGTGATCT
>NW_015389817.1:18878-22495 GCF_001527695.2 Protobothrops mucrosquamatus | reverse complement strand
GTCCACGAGTCATAAAAGAGCCAAGGTTGCCTACCTGTGGTTTACCTGACTAAGACAGCAGGTAAAAACCGGGAGACAGTGAGTTCTAATCCTGCCTTAGCCATGAAAGTCAACTGGGTGACTTTGGGCCAATCCCCAAGAGACAGTGACTTCTAGTCCCGCCAAGTCAACTTGGTGACCTTGGACCAGGGGTCTTCAAACTTGGCCCTTTGATGACTTGTGGACTTCAACTCCCAGAATTCCTCAGCCAGCGTGCCTGGCTGAGGAATTCTGGGAGTTGAAGTCCACAAGTCATAAAAGGGGCCTAGTTTGAAGACCCCTGCCTTAGACCAATCAACAATCTTGTTTTAGGCATGAAAGCCAGCTGGGGGACATTTGGCCAGTCTGTCTCTCTCAGCCCAACCCACCTCACAGGGTTGTTGTTATAGGGAGAATCGAAGGAGGAAGGAGTTTTAAGTATTAGGTGTATTTGCCGCCATGAGTCATTTATAAAAATAACATAGGTGGGAGAAAAATCGAATAAATGAATAAGCTGAGCCTCGTGAAAACGAATGTGTTCATTGGAAAATGTGCCCCTTCCCAAATTTCTCTTGAGTTTTTAGTCGTCATAGACAATCATGTCTCCTCCTGCAGTGTTGGCAACTGGCCAGAAGTGGCAGGAAGGGGCTAAGGATAATTAGCTCCACCACTAAAAGCAGGCCCAAAAGCAATAAAAGCAATAAAATCCCAAGGACTACTGGTGAAAGTGGATGTGTCTAGACCAGGGTTCTTCAAACTTTGCCCTTTTATGACTTGTGGACTTCAACTCCCAGAATTCCTCAGCCAGGCATGCTGGCTGGCTGAGGAATTCTGGGAGTTGAAGTCCACAAGTCATAAAAAGGCCAAGTTTGAAGAACCCTGGTCTAGAAAGTAAGCCAAATAAAACAGAGCAAGAGAACTGTAGATAACAATAAATTTAAATCAAAAGGATGGAAAAACCTTCTGGTCAAGTTTAGGACATCTTGGGGGAAACCCTAGACTGGCTCCATTGTTGACCTGAAGGATCAAACTGGTTGATCTCAAAAGCATACCGTGCAATAAGCAAAATTTTGTTTGAGGGGTGAATATAATTCAATGTTTGTAAATTTTGGCCCCTTTCAGATGGGTGGACTTCAACTCCCAGAATTCCCTGGGAGTTGAAGTCCACCTATCTGAAAGTGGCTAGGGTTGCGTAATGTGTGAAGCTGAATGGCTGCAGCTTGTAAGCCATGATTTATGGTTTAGCGTAACTTAGGCAGCCAGTTAAATCAAGCCTAAACAAATTAGGACTTGGTCCAAGAGGTGAACCAAGGGTTGTGGTGAGTGATAATCTAAGAAAGGCTGACGTGCTGGCTGAGGAATTCTGGGAGTTGTAGTCCATCTATCTGAAAGTGGCCAAGACTGACAAACATTCCTAGCTGAGGAATTCTGGGAGTTGAAGTCCACCCATCTGAAAGTGGCCAAGACTGACAAACACTCCTGGCTGAGGAATTCTGGGAGTTGAAGTCCACCCATCTGAAAGTGGCCAAGATTGAGAAACACTGGTGTAATGTGTGAACCTGAATGGCTGCAGCTTGTAAACCATGATTTATGGTTTAGCATAACGTATGCAGCCAGCTAAATCAAGAGTAAGCAAAGTAGGACTTGGTGCAAGAGGTGAACCAAGCACCTGGAGGCAGGACAAGAAGCAACGGGTGGAAACTAATCAAGGAGAGAAGCAACCTAGAACTCAGGAGAAACTTCCTGACATTGAGAACAATTAACCAGTGGAACTACCTGCCTCCAGAAGCGGTGAATGCTCCAACACTGGAAGTTTTTAAGAAGGGACTGGACAGTCATTTGTCCGAAATGGTATAGGGTTTCCTGCCTGAGCAGGGGGTTGGACTAGATGACCTTCAAGGTCCCTTCCAACTTTACTATTATTATTATTATTATTATTATTATTATTATTATTATTATTATTATTATTATTAGTCTTGTGGTGAGTGATAATCTAAGAAAAACTGGCCTGTGGCTAAATCCCTTACAGCTGAGGACTCCTCTCCCAGGGACTCTCACCTCAGGGGTAGGCAAGCCCAGCTGGGTCTGAAGGGCGGGTGTCCTATACAGTGTGTTTGCGGGCTGCTGGTGCGTACATGGCGGGTGGTAACTCCTCCCCCTGTCCATGGTGAGGGGCAAAGCGGGCATCAGGCTTTGTGCTGCTTCATGGAGGAATCCGAAGCCAGACGGTCTTTGGAGGTACAAAGAGAGCCTTTATCTCAGCCCTTTTCTCTGCAACATGTCCTGACGGGAGAAAAAAGAAAGGAAAAAGATTAGGAACATAGCAAATTGCATGACAGGGGGTCCTCGACTTACAACCATTTGCTTAGCGACTGCTCCAAGTTACAACGGCACTGGAAAAAAGGGACTTATGACTGGTCTTCACCAGTTACGACTGCTGCAGCATCCCGACAGTTACATAATCAACTTTTCACGTGTTCGGCAACCGGCATGTATTTGTGATTAGCTGTCCTGTCCTGGGGTCATGCGATCACCTTTTTTTTTTGAAATTTTTATTGATTTTCTAGTTTTACACTTAAATATTTGAAAAGCAACGTGGCGGCTGAGCCGATCAACAATTCAATAACATACAAATATCTTTAGTACAGATCTCAAACCACTACATCAAATATTTCCTCTCTTCTCCCCCTGGTATTTACTGTTTCATATTTAAATTAATACAGTTCTTATTATGTCAATTAAATAAAAATAACTTTCTTACATTTATCAGTAATTTTTAGTCTACACGTATCCCAGTTATTTTAACATTTAAACCTTTTAGACAATCAATAACCTAGTTAGTTTTTCCCAATTTTTAGTTTCCCATTAATATTCAAATTTAAAGTTTAATATTTATAATTACGATCACTTTTTACAACCTTCCCAGCTGGCTCCCGACGGGCAAAGTCAGTGGGGGAAGGCAGATTTGCTTAATGACCGCATGGTTCGCTTAACCACCCTAGCAAGAAAGGTCATAAAATGGGGCAAAACTCACTTAGTATCTCACTTAGCAACGGAAATTTGGGGCTCGACTGTGATCGTAAGAGGAGGATTACCTGCACAGGTAGCCCATGGCTTACAACCGTTGGTTTGATGACCATTCAAAGTTACGACGGCCCTTACGTGACGACTGGTGTTCACACTTACAGCCATCGTGGCACCTCCCAAACCCATGATCAACATTCAGTTATGTGACAACCAGCATGTATTTATGTCTGCAGTGTCCTGGGGATCATTTATGACCACAACAGTTGACTTCTGACAAGCAAAGTCAAAGGGGGAAGCCAGGTCCGCTTAATAAAATGTGGTTCACTTAACACACATACACACACACACAAACGAAGGAAAGAGAAACAATATTCACCAGAAGCGGTGAATGCTCCAACACTGGAAGTTTTTAAGAAGAGACTGGACAGCCATTTGTCCGAAATGGTATAGGGTTTCCTGCCTGAGCAGGGGGTTGGACTAGATGACCTTCAAGGTCCCTTCCAACTTTACTATTATTATTATTATTATTATTATTATTATTATTATTATTATTATTATTATTATTATTATTA
>NW_015389817.1:0-18753 GCF_001527695.2 Protobothrops mucrosquamatus | reverse complement strand
TGGAGGCAGGTTGTTCCACTGGTTAATTGTTCTGACTGTCAGGAAGTTTCTCCTTAGTTCTAGGTTGCTTCTCTCCTTGATTAGTTTCCATCCGTTGCTTCTTGTCCTGCCTTCAGGCGCTTGACTCCCTCTTCTTTGGGGCAGCCCCTGAGATACTGGAAGACTATTAGCATGTCCCCCCTCGTCCTTCTCTTCATTAAACTAGATGTACCCAATTCCTGCAACCGTTCTTCCTATGTTTTAGCCTCCAGTCCCTTGATCATCTTTGTTGCTCTTCTCTGCACTCTTTCTAGAGTCTCAACATCTGTTTTACATCATGGATATACAGATAGTCCTCGACTTACGACCAGAACTGAGCCCAAAATTTATGTTGCCAAGCTATTCATTATGCGAGTTTTGCCCCCATTTTACAACTTTCCTTGCCACAGTTGTTAAGTGAATCAGTGCAGTTAAATTAGTAAGTGAATCTGGCTTCCCCATTGACTTTGCTCGTCAGAAGGTCTCAAAAGCTGTTCAGAAGACCCCAGGACACTGCGACCATCATAAATATGAATCAGTTGCCAAGTGTCTGAATTTGGATCACGTGACCATGGGGATGCTGCAATGGTCATAAGTGTGAAAAACAGTCAACTTTCTTCAGTGCCATTGTAACTTCAAACAGTCACTAAATTGACTGTTGTAAGTCAAGGACTACCTGTACTGAGATTTATACGGCTTCATTTTCAAAGTATTATTTTCTCCCGTCTAAAATATATCAAGAAAGGAAATAAGTTTGGCAACTTTTCGAAATCCCTTTTTTTTTAATTGAAATAATATGTTGGAACTGCTACAACTTGCAAATAAATCTTGACTTGCTGGGCTATTTAAAATTCATTTAGTGCATGTCATTTAATTTGAATAAAAACATTCAGTATTCTTAGAAATGCTTTGGGCTAAAGGAAGAGAAGTTAAGATAATTTTGTACCATTCGAAATTAATCTGGGGTAATTTTTAAGTTATCTGACTAAAAAAGGGTATCAATAATGCTTAATTATATTCCAGACCATTGAGGAGACTGGAAAAATTTCCAAGAAATCCAGCATAACTGCAGTCTCCTCTACTAGCAATAAAAAGAAAATTGATCTCAACTGTATGCATCAAACGTTCCTATAATTGCTTTCAACTGTAGTATTATTTAAAAAATAAAAATAAAATTATTTAGAACATTTTCTTGAATAAGTCCCTTTGTGATCGGAAATTGTCAAGTACTTGTCAAAAAAAATGATAGCTGTTTTTTTTTTATTTTTAAGATTTATACAAACTGAGCTTGATTTTTCATGGATACATCCATCATGTTTTCTTGGCAACAGCATGTAAGTAGCTTCCTATTTACCTCTCCCAGGATAATTTCTAAATTCGAAGTCTGATCCGTGGTGGCAAACCTATGACATTTGTGTCAGAGATGACAGAACCATGATATTTTGGGTGACAGGTCAGTGTTCAACATTGTCTAGTCCATGGGTAGGCAACCTTGTCTCTTTTATGACTCGTGGACTTCAACTCCCAGAATTCTTGAGCCAGCCATGCTGAGGGGACAGGGAGAGGTTTCCAAACTGAGCCATGCTGGCTCAGGAATTCTGGGAGTTGAAGTCCACGAGTCATAAAAGAGCCAAGGTTGCCTACCCCTGGTCTAGGCCAATCCCCTGCTCAGGCAGGAAGCCCTATACCTTGGCTCTTTTATGACTCGTGGACTTCAACTCCCAGAATTCCTGAGCCAGCCATGCTGAGGGGACAGGAAGAGGTTTCCATGCTGAGCTATGCCGGCTCAGGAATTCTGGGAGTTGAAGTCCAGGAGTCATAAAAGAGCCAAGGTTGCCTAGCCCTGGTCTAGTCTAATGAAAAGAAGGACTGGGGTGACATGATAGCAGTCTTCCAATATCTGAGGGGCTGCCACAAAGAGTAGGGGATGAACCTATTCTCCAAAGCGCCTGAAGGCAGGACAAGAAGCAACAGATGGAAACTAACCAAGGAGAGAAGCAACCTAGAACTAAGGAGAAATTTCCTGACAGTGAGAACAATTAATCAGTGGAACGACTTGCCTCCAGAAGTTGTGAATGCTCCAACACTGGAGGGTTGATGATTTCCTAGTGAACTCTCATCCCAGCATTCACCCTGTTTAATAAATGATATAGGGTTTCCTGCCTGAGCAGGGGTTGGACTAGAAGACCTCCAAGGTTCCGTCCAACTCTGTGATTCTATTAACACCTGATGACAACTATTCTTGAAAGCGCACCCAGTTCTCACACAGTTTTGGAAGCTGTGGAGGCCGCACAAGAATGGGGTGTCCTCTCACATGGCCTCTGGAAGTGAAATATGTATATATTATTTCTCTTTCCTTCGTGTGTGTGTGTGTGTGTGTGTGTGTGTGTGAGAGAGAGAGAGAGAGAGAGAGAGAGAGAGAGGGAGATCTGAGTCCAGAGAGGTGAACATCGCTGTTCTAGATCAGAGGTCCCCAACCTTTGGGGCACCAGGGACCGGTTCCGTGGAGAGAGGTTTTTCCACGGACGGGAGGGGGCGTGCTTTTGTGTGCTGCCTGAATCCCACGGATAGGGCTTTGCTGGTTTGTGTGGACCGGTTGCTGGGATGCCATGGCCCGTTACTGGTCCTTGGACTGGGGGTTGGGGACCCCTGTTCTAGATGTTCTGGTAGTGTCCCATTCGAGCACTAACCACACCTAAACCCAAACCAAGTCAGCCTCCCCATGAGAATTATGCTATGGTTAAGGGCCAGAATTCTTATGCTTACCACAGAGAGAGATCAATTGTGAGAATATGCACATGATTTCTACATCATACAGAGTTTGGGCTGAGTTTTTGACCCGTTTGCTGAACGTATCGCCATCAGCTGGGATCATATAGCACAGGGGTCCTCAACCCGAGCCATGGCCCGCTACCGGGTCGCAGCCCATTCTGAACCGGCCATACAAGTGTGTGCAGCTTCACTCGAACGAGCGGTGGGCACTCACCCCTCTCCCCCCCCCATATGCCAAGCCAAAAAGTTTTGAGGACTGCTGTGCTAACCAATTCAGGATAGCAATCATTGCACTTAGACTTATATACCGCTTCACAGTACTTTACAGCCCCTCTCTAAGTGGTTTACAGAGTCAGCCTATTGACCTCCCAACAATCTGGGTCCTCCTTTGACTGAACTCGGAAGGATGGAAGGCTTGAGTCATCCTAACCACTGCGCCACCTCGGCTCATGATGAAACTGAATGTGAAAAGAAGATGGCAAAAACAGGAAACCCGTACGAGAAGACCGATCTTCGTAAATGCGAGTCAGTGGGCAAGCTGTGAATTTGGATCAGGTGACCCTGGGGATGCTACAACGGCCGTAAGTGTGAAAAAATGTTCACTTTTTTCAGTGCCATTGTAACTTTGAACAGTCACTAAACAAACTGTTGTAAGTCAAGGACTGCCTGTACTTTGTGCAGGGACTCTCCAGATCTTCCTGAGTACTGGCCACAGATTCTCTGTGCAACTTAGGGACTAGAAACCTTGTAAAGTTCTTACTGTGAAGAAAGAAAACTTGTAGAAAAATAAACCTTGTTGGTTCTAATCCAACTGATCCATCTAATCTTCATTACCCCTAACTGGCTGTGGGTGAAGAAGGAGGGACTGGCCTAAAATCTGAGGGGGGCTGGAAGCTGGTTCTCCTCCATTTCAGGTTCAGACCCTTCCCTACACCTGATTGGTACTTGGGTTGAGAGGGAGGGACTGGACTAAATTCAGCCAATGAGCATCTGTGAAAAACGGTCGTAAACCACGTTTTTTTCAGTCCCACTGTAACTTTGAACAGTCACCAAACAAACTCTCGTAAATCGAGGGCGACAGGTAGTCCTCAACCTTACGACCACAGTTGAGCCCAACATTTCTGTTACTAAGTGAGACATTTTTTAAAGTGAGTTTTGCTCCATTTTACGACTTTTCTTGCCACCGTGGTTAAACGAATCCACTGCAGTTAATAACGTTGTTAAGTGAATCTGGCTTCCCCTTTGATTTTGCTTGCCAGAAGGTCGCAAAAGGGGATCACAGGACCCCAAGACACTGCAACCGTCATAAATATGAGTCAGTTCCCAAGCATCTGGATTTTGATCACGTGACCCTGGGGATGCTGCAGCGGTCGTAAGTGGGAAAACTGGTCATAGGTCACTTTTTTCAGTATCGTTGTAACTTCAAACGGTCACTAAACGAACTGTTGTAAGTCAAGGATTAGCTGTACCTTGTACTTGTACCTAAACCTTCTAATATATATAACAACAACAACAATAATAATAATAGGGTGCAATCCCAAAATAACTGGAGCACCACTTGAATACCATTGGCATTGACAAATTCGCCATTAGTCAATTGCAAAAGGCGGCCTTACTAGGAACTGCTTCCATCCTGCGACAATATCTGTAATACCATCAAACATCCACATCTGCCTATCCCAGATCCTTAGGAAGGACTCGACAGGTAGACAAAAATGCCAAATTCCAGTTTGAACATCTGGCTGACTGTGCGATGATCAACATCATCATCAACAACAACAACAATAATAATAATAATAATGTTGGAAGGGACCTTGGAGGTTATCTAGTCCAACCCCCTGCTCAGGTAGGAAACACTATACCATTTCAGACAAATGGCTGTCCAGTCTCTTCTTAAAAACTTCCAGTGTTGGAGCATTCACAGCTTCTGGAGGCAGGTTGTTCCACTGCTTACTATAGGTGGTCTCAATTTACAGCAGCTTATTTAGTGACTGTTGAAAGTTACCTATGATCATTTTTCACAGATATGACCATTGCAGCATCCACATGGTCACGTGACCAAGATTTGAATGCTTGGCAACTGGTTCATATTTATGACCGTTGCAGTTTACTGGGATCATGTGAACACCTTTTGCAAGTTTCTGAAAAGCAAACTCAAGGGGGAAGCCAGATTCAATTAACAATTGGATTATTAACTTAACAGCTACTACGATTCATTTAACGATGTGGCAAGAAAAGTCATAAAATGGGGCAAAACTCACTTGACATAAATTTTTGGCTCAATTATGGTCGTTAAGTCGAGGACTATCTGTACAATCCTGTACGTCCTAGTGGACAATCACTTAAATAGGAGCCAGCCTGTGCTGCAGCTGCCAAAAAAGTCAACACAGTGCTAGGCTGCATTAACAGGACAGAATCAAGAAGTGTTAATACCACTTTACAATGCCTTGGGAAGGCCACACTTGGAATCCTACATCCAGTTTTGGTCACCATGATGTAAAAAAGATGTTGAGACTCTACAAAAAGTGCAGATAAGAGCAACAAAGATGATCAGGGGACTGGAGGCTAAAACATATAAGGAACGGTTGCTGGAATTGAGAATGTCTAGTTTAATGAAGAGAAGGATGAGGAGTGACATGAGAGCAGTCTTCCAATATCTCAGGGGCTGCCCCAAAGAAGAGGGAGTCAAGCTATTCTCCAAAGCGCCGGAAGGCAGGACAAGAAGCAACGGATGGAAACTAATCAAGGAGAGAAGCAACCTAGAACTAAGGAGAAACTTCCTGACAATGAGAACAATTAACCAGTGGAACAACCTGCCTCCAGAAGTTTTGAATGCTCCAACACTGGAAGTTTTTAAGAAGAGACTGGACAGCCATTTGTCTGAAATGGTACAGGGTTTCCTGCCTGAGCAGGGGGTTGGACTAGATGACCTCCAAGGTTCCTTCCAACTTTTTTTTTTTTATTATTATTATTATTATTATTATTATTATTATTATTATTATTATTATTATTATTATTATTATTATTATTATTATTTTGTTGCTGCTGTTGTTATTATTATTATTATTATTTTGTTGCTGCTGCTATTATTATTTTGTTGCTGCTACTGTTGTTGTTGTTGTTGTTGTTGTTGTTGTTGTTGTTATTATTATTATTATTATTATTATTATTATTATTATTATTATTATTATTATTACATGGCCAATCAGACAGAGAAGCATCTCTCAGCCGCCTGCTGGGAGATTTAATTAGGCAATTAAAAACCATTCCTATTGCATCTCTCAAAAAGACCCAGCATTTTATTGCTGTCATCCTTTATTTATCGCAATGAATGTAAAATTAGCCGTAGCTTTGCGGGAAAGCAAATGAGATGCCAGAAAACCAGAGGAGAAAGCAGTAGCTGTGCAAGGCGGATGAAAAACTGACTGTGAGGCTATTGGCACATTGCTGGACCCTTCTGGTTTTCGCCCACCCCACAATTTCTAAGTCTTAAGTAAGCAGTTCTGCTTCCCCCCCCCTCCTCTGTTTTCCCAAGTTTGTAACCGCATTTGATAGGAAATCTAGAGCCGGCGATTCCGGTAAGAGCCGCAGAGGACGAGCTTCACTTTACGGTTTCACGGAGGGTAACTTATTATGAAGGGGAGAAAAATCAATAAGGGAGAAGAAGAGAAATCTTCTCCCGGTCTTCTGCATTAGCCGGCTGTCACTACAACTTGGAGCAGTTAGGTTTTCACTGGGGGAGGGGCTATTCTGCCGCGAAGGGTCAATCTCCTCTTTGGCCAATAAGTAAAAGCAATTTGGGTCGACTCTAGAAGGGGGTGTTGAATGTGTGGCGTACAATAGTGATTGAAATATGTCCAGAGTTTGGTGTAAGACGGGCGGTTGTCCGAATCAGCGGTCTCCAACGCTTCTGCTTCCAGGGACCGGTTTCAGAAGAAAAATTGTCTTCCACGGACTGGGGTGGGAGGAATGGCTTTGGTGTGCAACCTAGAACCCACACATGGACAGTTTCTATGGAGATTCTCAGTCATCCAGATCATGGTTGTCCCAAATATGTTTTTCAGGAGGCAACTGGACTTTCTTGTTTATGGAATGGAATGGAATATAGATAGGATAGGATAGGATAGGATAGGATAGGATAGGATAGGATAGGATAGGATAGGATAGGATTAGAAGAATGGAATGGAATATGGAATATGGAATATGGAATATGGAATATAGAGTAGAATAGAATAGAATAGAATAGAATAGAATAGAATAGAATGGAATATGGAATATGGAATAGAATAGAATAGAATAGAATAGAATAGAATAGAATAGAATAGAATAGAATGGAATGGAATGGAATGGAATGGAATGGAATATAGAATAGGATAGGATAGGATTAGAAGAATGGAATGGAATATGGAATATGGAATATGGAATATGGAATATAGAATAGAATAGAATAGAATAGAATAGAATGGAATGGAATGGAATGGAATGGAATATGGAATAGAATAGAATAGAATAGAATAGAATAGAATAGAATAGAATAGAATAGAATAGAATGGAATGGAATGGAATGGAATATAGAATATAGGATAGGATAGGATAGGATTAGAAGAATGGAATGGAATATGGAATATGGAATATGGAATATGGAATATGGACAATAGAATGGAATGGAATGGAATGGAATGGAATATAGAATAGGATAGGATAGAATTAGAAGAATGGAATATGGAATATGGAATAGAATAGAGTATAAAATAGAATGGAATGGAATGGAATGGAATATAGGATAGGATAGGATAGAATTAGAAGAATGGAATATGGAATATGGAATAGAATAGAGTATAAAATAGAATGGAATGGAATGGAATGGAATGGAATATGGAATATAGAATAGGATAGGATAGAATAGGATAGGATAGGATTAGAAGAATGGAATGGAATATGGAATATGGAATAGAATAGAATAGAATGGAATGGAATATAGAATAGGATAGGATAGAATTAGAAGAATGGAATAGAATATGGAATATGGAATAGAATAGAATATAGAATGGAATAGAGTGGAGTGGAGTGGAGTGGAGTGGAATGGAATGGAATGGAATGGAATAGAATAGAATAGAATAGAATAGAATAGAATAGAATAGAATAGAATAGAATAGAATAGAATAGAATAGAATAGAGCTGGAAGGGACCATGGAGGTAGAATAGAATAGAGCTGGAAAGGACCTTGGAGGTCTTCTAGTCCAGCCCCCTGCTCAAGCAGGAGGATCTATACCATCTCAGACAGGTGATTGTCCAGTCTCTTTTTAAAAATCTCCAGCGATTGAGCATCCATGATTTCTGGGGGAAAGCTGTTCCACTGATTGATTGTCCTTCTCATCCAAGAAGCTTCTTCAGCTCTGACTGGATGGTGGGGAAAGAAGGATTTATACTCCTTGCAGACAGCTGGTCATTTGCATTCTTTTAGAGCAGTGTTTCTCAACCTTGACAATTTTAAGGCATGTGGACTTCAACTCCCAGAATTCCACAGCCAGCAATGCTGGCTGTGGAATTCTGGGAGTTGAAATCCACATGCCTTAAAATTGTCAAGATTGAGAAACACTGTTTTAGAGAGTTGTTGGGGCCATTTGGAGGCTTATCTGTGCTCTCAGGGTCACCTGAGTGGTGCAAATGGGTGTGGAGCCTTCTTGGCTGCAGGATGTTTTCTGTCCTGTGTCCTTTCACTGTTGAAGACGGGTGCAAAAGAATGCAAACGACCAGCTTCTTGGATGAGAAGCGAAACATCTTCAAAGGAAAACGAGAAAGTCCAGTTGCCTCCTGAAAAAGCACACTTGGGGCACACCTGCACAGAGGAAGCTTTGCTCACTCGCCTGCTGCCTCTGCGACCTGGTTCCCAACAGGTCACGGACCGGTACTGGTCCACAGCTCGGGGGCTGGGGACCCCTGGACTAAACGATTTAAAATAAATAAAAATAATTAAATAGTTAGACGAATACAGGTAGTCCTTGACTTACGACAGTTTGTTTAGTGACTGTTCAAAGTTGCAACACGGTCTTTCACAGTTAAGACCTTTCCAACATCGCTATGATCAGGTCATCAAAATTCAGAGGTTTAGCAACTGGTTCATATTTATGACAGCTGCAGTGTCCTGGGGTCAGGTGATCACCATCTGTAACCTTCCGAGCTGGCTTCCAACAAGTAAATTCAATGGGGGGGGGGTAGCTGGATTCACTTAACGACCGTGTGTTTCACTTAAGAAGTGCAGTCATTCGCTTAACAACTATGGGGAATAAAGGTCGTCAAATGGAGCAAAACTCATAACTGCCTGGCTTAGCAATGGAAATTTGGGGCTCAAATAGGAGCCAGCCGTGTGCTGCAGCTGCCAAAAAAGCCAACACAGTGCTAGGCTGCATTAACAGAGGGATAGAATCAAGATCACGTGAAGTGTTAATACCACTTTACAATGCCTTGGTAAGGCCACACTTGGAATATTGCATCCAGTTTTGGTCACCACGATGTAAAAAAGATGTTGAGACTCTAGAAAGAGTGCAGAGAAGAGCAACAAAGATGATCAGGGGACTGGAGGCTAAAACATATAAGGAACGGTTGCTGGAATTGGGTATGTCTAGTTTAATGAAGAGAAGGACGAGGGGTGACAGGATAGCCATGTTCCAGTATCTCAGGGGCTGCCATAAAGAAGAGGGAGTCAAGCTATTTTCCAAAGCGTCTGAAGGCAGGAGAAGGAAGCAACAGATGGAAACTAATGAAGGACAGAAGCAACCTGGAACTAAGGAGAAACTTCCTAACAGTTAGAACAATTAATCAGTGGAACCATCTGCCTCCAGAAGCTGTGATACTCCAACACTGGAGCATTCTTAGTAACCATTCAAAATTACAGTAGTGGCCAGAATTGTGGAAACCTTTTGGGAAAAGTGTATTTTTGAGGTTTGAGGCTAATAACACCACTTTTTTGGGGAGTAGTACCATAAAATTATATATCAATGGAAAGATAATTTAATCAAGAATGTAATGCAACAAAGTTTGTTCAATTATCTGTGCTGTAGTCTATGAAAAGTTATTGCCAAATAACCAGAAAAAGGAAGCACACCTTGCTTAGGTTGATATCAGGTAGCTTTCCTTCATGTTTAGAGAGCCAATCGGGTGTCATCTTGTTTTGGCAATAAGCCAATCAGATCACCGTAGGATTCAGTGATTGATGTCGTGTATTGAAGCTGAGAGGAGGACATTTGTCAGTGTGTTATATGATCGCTATCAAGTTGGTTGGGGTTTTTTGTGTTCTTTCGTTGAGTGAGCTTGTAAAACGTAATAAAATTAAAGTAATGGTGCAAAGAGTTGACTGGTCGCCCAGAAAGTGATGTAAAATAGTATTAGTAAGTGAACAAGGCTACAGTTATAAAGAAATTAGAAGAAAAATGGGTGGAAACTTAACCAAAGGTGGCATTTCTACTGTACCCTTTTCCCAAAAGGTTTCCACAATTTTGGCCAGTACTGTATAACAGTTTCCCCAAATGTGCTGATGATTCAAATTCGAAGTTCCCACCATGATCACATGACCGCACTGCAGCGCTCAGTGAGCATCCCGCAGTCACACGACAAATTCACAACCTTTTTTTGATGAAAACCAGCATTTACTTTTGTTCGGCAAAAATGCCCCATAGTGAACAAGGGGTTCACTTAATGACCACAGATTCACCTAACTTCCATGGTGATTTGCTTAACGATGGTCCCAAAAGAGGTTGTCAGATAGGGTCAGTTATGAGATGACCCAGTTGACATCCATCACAATTTACAACCGTAGTAGTTAGCCTCCCTTACAGTCGTAAGTCAAGAATTACCTGTCGGTCACAAGAAGTTTATTGCCTGAATTGGAGCAGTCCCTCCCTCTCAGCCCAAGAGCCAGTCGGGTGCAATGGAGAAGTGGCTGGGCTAGGAGTAAGGGGAGCTGGGTTCTAGTCTCCCTTAGCCACGGGAATTTATCGACTGATTTTGGGCTAGTCCCTCCCTCTCAGCCCAAGAACCAATCAGCTGTAGCAGAAAAGGTGCTAGATTAGGAACAGGGCAAACCAGGCCCTAATTCCCCCTCAGCCACAGAGGCTCATTGGCTGAATTTAGTCCAGTCCCTCCCTCTCAACCCAAGTACCAATCAGGTGTAGGGAAGGATCTGAGCCTGAAATGGAGGAGAACCAGCTTCCAGCCCCCCTCAGAT
This sequence comes from Protobothrops mucrosquamatus, assembly GCF_001527695.2. Taxonomy (NCBI): domain Eukaryota; kingdom Metazoa; phylum Chordata; class Lepidosauria; order Squamata; family Viperidae; genus Protobothrops; species Protobothrops mucrosquamatus. Next base: position 7,739 of record NW_015389817.1, on the reverse strand, counting down.
TTTAGGCCAGTCCCTCCTTCTTCACCCACAGCCAGTTAGGGGTAATGAAGATTAGATGGATTAGAAGCAACAAGGTTTATTTTTCTACACGTTTTCTTTCTTCACAGTAAGAACTTTACAAAGTTTCTAGTCCCTAAGTTGCACAGAAAATCTGTGGCTAGCACTTGGGAAGATCTGGAGCAGTGGTTCTCAACCTTTTTAATGCAGCGACCCCCAATCGGTCGTAAGTCGAGGACTAAATCGGTCATAAGTCGAGGACTAAATTGGTCGTAAGTCGAGGACTAAACCAGTCGTAAGTCGAGGACTACCCAACTGGTCGTAAGTCAAGGACTTTCCCTGCCCGGGAGCGCCATGCATGCGTGGTTCCGCCCCCTGCGCCGGCCGAGGCGTAGCTGGTAAGCGGCAGAGACGGAGCAGGCCGACCACCAGCTGGCCCAGCCCAAGGGAGGTAAGGCACCCGCCGGAAACTGGGAAAAAAAATGGCGGGCAGCCTTGCTTGGCGACTCCCGTGAAATGGTCGATCGACCCCAAATGGGGTCGCAACCCATAAGTTGAGAACCGCTGATCTGGAGAGTCCCTGCACAAAGTACAGGCAGTCCTTGACTTAACAACAGTTTGTTTAGTGACCGTTCAAAGTTACAGTGGCACTGAAAAAAGTGAACATTTTTCACACTTACGGCCGTTGTAGCCTCCTCAGGGTCACCTGATCCAAATTCAGAGGCTTGGTAACTGGCTCAAATTTATGACCGTTTTGCAGTATCCCAGGGTCACATGATCCACTTTTGTGACCTTCTGACAAGCAAAGTCCAATGGGGAAGCCCGATTCACTTAACAACCAGGTTGCTAAATTAACAACTGAAGTGATTCATGTAACAAATACGGCAAGGAAAGTCGTAAAATGGGACAAAACTCACTTAACAACCGTCTCGTTTAGCAACAGAAATGTTGGGGTCAATTGTGGCCATAAGTTGAGGACTACCTGTAACCCCACATTCAAGCTGGATTCTGCTGCACCCCACCGAACGTAAAGAGATTTTGCAATTTACTCAGCTCTTGTAGATTATGTGGAAATCAGCTCCCCTTATTTACTGTTTTGAGCAGCACAACAATACTCTAAAAAGAAAACAAGACTAATTTTCTTCTCAGTACTACAAAGTCCAGCAGCCCCAAAATATTTTCAAGAGCTTCCGGAGTTCTCTTGTTTTTAAAGCCAAGACCTTGATTATTTAAATTCCGGTTGCTGATAAAAATCAAATTCTTGGAATTCTGAAGCCTGCAGCAGGAAGAAATACGTAATGCAGATTAGCTCAAGAGCCAAGGAAGATTTACTCCCAGATGTTTTAGGACTATAAACCAGAATTTCAAACAATATCAAAGCATCTGGAGACCACCAGATCAGGAAGGGCTGAGCTGCCCACAGGGACAGATTCAAAGGGGAGAATAGAATAGAATAGAATAGAATAGAATAGAACAGAATAGAATAGGAATTAGAATAGGAATTAGAATAGGAATTAGAATAGAATTCTAATCAAGGAGAGAAGCAACCTAGAACTAAGGAGAAACTTCCTGACAGTTAGAACAATTAACCAGTGGAACAACCTACCTCCAGAAGCGGTGAATGCGCCAACACTGGAAGTTTTTAAGAAGAAACTGGACAGCCATTTGTCCGAAATGGTATAGGGTTACCTGCCTGAGCAGGGGGTTGGACTTGATGACCTCCAAGGTCCCCTCCAACTTTATTATTATAATAGAATAGAATAGAATAGAATAGAATAGAATAGAATAGAATAGAATAGAATAGAATAGAATAACAGAATAGAGCTGAAAGGGACCTTGGATATCTTCTACTCCAGCCCCCTGCTCAAGCAGGAGAACCTATACCAGGGGTAGGCAACCTTGGCTCTTTTATGACTCGTGGACTTCAACTCCCAGAATTCCTGAGCCAGCCGTGCTGAAGAGACAGAAGAAGTTTCCAAGCTGAACCATGCTGGCACAGGAATTCTGGGAGTTGAAGTCCACGAGTCATAAAAGAGCCAAGGTTGCCTACCCCTGGCCTATACCATCTCAGACAGGTGACTGTCCAGTCTCTTCTTGAAAATTTCCAGTGATGGAGCGCCCACAATTTCTGGAGGCAAGCTATTCCACTGTCTATGTCTATGGAGTTTCTCAGTCATTCAGGTCATGTTTGTCCCAAAGCTGGTTTTTTTTTTTTCAGGAGGCAACTGGACTTTCTTGTTTTTCTTTGAAGACATTTCGCTTCTCATCCAGGAAGCTTCTTCATCGGTTCCATCATCCAGTCAGAGCTGAAGAAGCTTCTTGGATGAGAAGCGAAAGGTCTTCAAAGAAAAACAAGGAAGTCCAGTTGCCTTCTGGAGAAAAAAAAGCACCTTTGGGACAGAATAAAATGGTACAGAGTCAGTCCTCAACATATGACCACAATTGAGCCCAAGCTTTCCACTGCTAAACAAGAGAGTGATGTGAATTTTCGCCCCATTTTACCACTTTTTCTTGACACAGATCTTAAGACAGGGGTCTTCAAACTTGGCCCTTTTATGAGTTGTGGACTTCAACTCCCAGAATTCCTCAGCCAACGTGCCTGGCTGAGGAATTCTGGGAGTTGAGGTCCACAAGTCATAAAAGGGCCAAGTTTGAAGACCCCCTGTCTTAAGTGAATCACCACAGTTAAATTATAGGATGGTTTTCAAGTGAATCTCATTTCCCCACTGACTTCGCTTGTCAGAAGATCACAAAAGGTGATCACATGACCGCCGGGACACTGCAGCCATCATAAATACACGCTAGCTGCCAAGCGCCTGAATTTTGATCACGTGACCAGAGGGAAGCTGTCAGGCAAAAGAATGGTTAATAAGTCATTTGTTTCAGTGCTGCTGTAACTTGAAATGATCACTAATGGAATGGTTGCAAGTTGAGGACTGACCTAGATGATGTGTTTGAGAACCCTCCCCACCCATCCCACACACAATCTCCAACACAAAGCTGGCTGCTGGACTATCCCTGATGCTGCACCAAAGGAGAGTGAAGTCATATCAGCTCAAGAACTGCTTTGTAAATCTTTAGCAAGGCCACATCTGGAATAGCCCATCCAGTTTTGGTCACCATGTTACAAAAAAGATGTTGGAGACTTTGGAAAAAGTGCAGAGAAGAGCAACTAAGATGATTAAAGGCCTGGAGACTAAAACACATGAAGAATGATCGCAGGATTTGGGTTTGGCCAGTCTAGAGAAAAGAAGGACTAAGGGTGACATGATAGCAGTCTTCCAGTATCTCAGGGGCTGCTACAAAGAAGTGGGAGTCAAGCTCTTCTCCAAAGCACCTGAAGGCAGGACAAGAAGCAACGGATGGAAACTAACCGAGGAGAGAAGCAACCTAGAACTAAGGAGAAACTTCCTGACAGTTAGAACAATTAACCAGTGGAACTACCTGCCTCCAGAAGCGGTGAGTGCTCCAACACTGGAGGTTTTTAAGAAGAGACTGGACAGCCATTTGTCCGAAATGGTATAGGTTTCCTGCCTGAGCAGGGGGTTGGACTAGTTGACCTCCAAGGTCCCTTCCAACTACTTACTACTTATTATTATTGATCATCGCACAGTCAGCCAGATGTTCAGACTGGATTTGGCATTTCTGTCTACCTATCGAGTCCTTCCCAAGGACCTGGGATAGGCAGATATGGACAGATATCGTCGCAGGATGGAAGCAGTTCCTAGTAAGGCCGCCTTTTGCAATTGACTAATGACGAATTTGTCAATGCCAATGGTGTTCAAGTGGTGCTCCAGTTGTTTTGGTATGATGATGATGGCAGGACAAGGAACAATAGATGGAAACTAATTAAGGAGAAAAACAACCTGGAACTTCCTAACTGTGAGAACGATTAATCAATTAATCAATTAAATTTGTCTTCCGAACTTGTGGGGAGGGTTTTAAGAAAAAAACGGACAGCCACTTGTCTGAAATGACATAGGGTCTCCTGCCTGAGCAGGGGGTTAGACTAGAAGACCTCCAAGGTCCCTTCCACCTGAACTGAAATTGAATTGAAGAACCCTGCAGCTGGCCAGCAGGTGCACAACTAAAACTCTGCTGACCAAACGCTTCCTTGCGAATTATTTCCATTATGACACCGAAATACAATCCCTGTGGGGCTGTATCCAATTACCCAGGGCGCATTTAATAGGCAGGAGCAGTTCCTTGAAGAAGCAGCATTTAATTAGTTGCATTGATAAAGCTTTTGGCTGACTCTGACAAATGGCTGTAGAGGTTTGGCCCCACAGAGCTCAGAGCATGTCTTGAGGAAAGAGAGAGAGAGAGAGAGATCTCCACACCGCTAGTAATTTACACCATCAAAAGCACGGGGCACTGCCTTCCTCGCAGGAAGGCACAATTTTGGAGAAGTGGAGGAGGATAACTCTCTTTTTCATCTCCTAGAGCAGTGGTGGTGAACCGATGGCATGGGTGCCAGAAGCGGCACTCAGAGCCCTCTCTGTGGGCATGCGCACCGTCGCCCCAGTCCTAGGCCTTCAGCTGGGTTTTATAAAACCTTTTCACTTTAGGCCTCCCCTGCCGTGTGCAAAAAAAAAAAAAAAGTTCAATCAATCAATCAATTTCAACTTCTCGTGGGAAAAAAAAGATCTTGCAAAGTTGGAATTGATTGATTGAATTTTTTAGTCCCACCCAGTCTGTTGTTACCACCACAGCCACGCCCACCCAATGGGCCACACCCACTCGGCACTGGACGATGCACAAGTGGGTTTTGGGTTGCAGTTTGGGCACTCAAGTCTCTAAAAGGTTTGCCATCACTGTCCTAGAGGAGCAGCTACTGTATATTAGATTTTAGAGTGATTTTAAGGCTACCATTGAGAAATGAATGAAGGACATTTTACAGCAGGGGTCCTCAAACTTGGCCACTTTAAGACTTGTGGACTTCAACTCCCAGAATTCCCCAGCCAGAATTCTGGGAGTTGAAGTCCCCTAAGTCTTAAAGTGGCCACGTTTGAGGACCCCAGTTTTACAGCTTCTGCAAATGCAGCAAAAAAGAGACATGACAGGGCTCCATCAGCCCAAAGTGGGACAATTTGCTACGTAGCCAACCCACCGCGAGACAATTAAAAAGTTAAAGTTAAAAGTTTAAAAAGTGCATTTCTACGCAGCCGTGGCCAATCTATATAAATAAAAATGTAAATGTTCGTTTGTTCAAAATCTTAAATCTCCGAAAGTTCTTCACCGATTGCTTTGAAATTTTGACACAATGTTGCATTTGAATACGCGCGTGTTTTTATATACCTACTATTATATAGAGGTATAGATGTAACACCTGTGACAGGTAAAAACATGCTTTTTTTGAAAAACAGCGCCATCTGTTGGACATAAAAGCAACACACACTAGCATTGTAAAATTAAACATATTACAAACGTGCGCTTTCTCTTTTCTTTCTTTTCCATTTAACCAGACTGAGCCACAGCAACGCGTGGCCGGGTACAGCTAGTAACAAAATAAAATCCATCCAGAAATACAAACAGTTACAATAATTTCGACGAAAACACGCTCAACGATAATAAAAGTAATGGAATGAAACGATGAACCCTCGGCTTACAACAGTTCAAGGTTCAACTGTGCAAGGTTATAAAGGCACTGGAAAAAGGGACTTACGGCCAGTTTTCAGAGAGGAATACAAATGAAGTCCACGCAATACAGATGGGAGTCCAGGCATCTGAAAGTTGCCAAGTTTGAGAAACATTGCCATATGTAAATGCGAGAGTCAACACAAGGCACCCAAATTCTCAAGAACTCACGCAACTGCCCACTGCAGGAAGACGCAACTACTCGCGAATTCCTAATAAAGCAACACAGATGGATAACTTTTCAGCTCTGCTGCTTTTCAACTCTAACTTCCTCCTCTGAACTTCTCTGTTTCCAAAATGAAAAAAATTAAAAGAATAACAAATGCAGAAGCAGCCCTTAAGGGCTGGAGACTGAACAGCCAGCAAAGCAAGACATGACCTGTCCAAGAAAAACCCAATGCACAGGTACAGTATAGGGGGTACCTGGCTCAATAGTAGCAACTGTGAGAGGGATCTCGGAGTCCTAGTGGACAATCACTTAAACAGGAGCCAGCCGTGTGCTGCAGCTGCCAAAAAAGCCAACACAGTGCTAGGCTGCATTAACAGAGGGATAAAATCAAGATCACGTGAAGTGTTAATACCACTTTACAAGGCCTTGGGAAGGCCACACTTGGAATACGGCATCCAGTTTTGGTCGCCGCGATGTAAAAAAGATGTTGAGACTCTGGAAAGAGTACAGAGAAGAGCAACAAAGATGATTAGGGGACTGGAGGCTAAAACATATAAGGAAAGGCTGCTGGAATTGGGTATGTCTAGTTTAATGAAGAGAAGGACAAGGGGGGACATGATAGCAGCCTTCCAATATCTCAGGGGCTGCCCCAAAGAAGAGGGAGTCAAGCTATTCTCCAAAGCGCCTGAAGGTAGAACAAGAAGCAACGGATGAAAACTAATCAAAGAGAGAAGCAACCTAGAACTAAGGAGAAATTTCCTGACAGTGAGAACAATTAATTAGTGGAATCACTTGCCTTTATAAGTTATGGGTGCTCCATCATTAGAGGTTTTTAAGAAGAGATTGGAAAACCATTTGTCTAAAATGGTATAGGGTTTCCTGCCTAAGCAGGGGGTTGGAGACCTCCAAGGTCCCTTCCAACTATTCTATTCTATTCTATTCTATTCCATTCCATTCCATTCCATTCCATTCCATTCCATTCCATCCCATCCCATCCCATCCCATCCCCTTCCCTTCCCTTCCCTTCCAAAATTCTATCCTATCCTATCCTATCCATCATGGTGTATATTTTTTTCAAAATAACCAAAAAAAAAAGAGGAGCTAGGCTTATATTTAAGGACTAGTGTGATAATCTCAAGTGAGACAAAATCTTATAGCCCATCAGAGCACGAAGGAAGAGACACAGGTATTCTTCAACTTACAACAATTCATTTAGTGATCATTTGAAGTGACAACGGCACTAAAAAAAAAAGGGGGACTTGTGACCGTTTTTCACACATCCGTTGCAGCATCCCCACGCTCCCGTGATCAAAATTCGGACACTTGGCAACTGGCTCGTCTTTATGACCGTTGCAGCGTCCCTGCGGTCACGTGTTCACTTTTTGCAAACTTCTGACAAGCAAAGTCAAGGGCAGGGGTAGGCAACCTTGGCTTTTTTATGACTCGTGGACTTCAACTCCCAGAATTCCTGAGCCAGCTGGCTCAGGAATTCTGGGAGTTGAAGTCCACAAATCATAAAAGAGCCAAGGTTGCCTACCCCGGTCAAGGTGGAAGCCAGATTCGCTTAACCGCTGTGTAACTAACTGAATCGCTGCAGTGACTGATTTAACAACTCTGGCAAGAAAGGTTGTAAAGTGGGACAAAAGTTCACGTCACTGTCTTGCTGAGCAATGGAAATTTTGGGCTCCACTGTGGTTGTAAGTTGAGGACCACCTGCAGTTTTCCACTCCCTCCAAGCTGCCAGTATATCTTGCTGGCAGTACCTCTGACCAGCGCTGTGCAAAGATCTGGCAAAAAGCCTTGCAAAATGCAATGCCAGGGGAGGAAACGCAGCTTCCTAGAAATTTAAACTTCCTCCTTGCAAAAAACAAAAACAAAAACCACTCTAGCCTTCCTAGTTGTTTACTTCTTTCAAGTCCATTATCAGTGCTTTTTG
>NW_015389816.1:207315-217788 GCF_001527695.2 Protobothrops mucrosquamatus | reverse complement strand
GTGTGTGCCTATTCTTAAAATATTCCTGCGTGTTGCACAGAACCCCACCCTGTTTTGACTGGGTACCCTGGTACCTTTCAGATTCAATTCTTCCTTCGGTTGTACCTTCTGTCGACCCAGGCAAACCGCAGCGATGTGGCCTTTCTTCCCGCACGCTCGGCAGATGGCGGAACGGAACCGACATTCCGCTCGCTTGTGGCGACCACCGCATCCGAAACATCGAAGCTCAGCTGGGCCTTTGTCCTGACGATCTTTGGACCTCCTTCCAGCTGCTTGGTAAAGCTTATCCACCTCATCTTCAGGATCTTCTTCCGAATCCTCTCGCACGTCCTCCTTGTGGATGGTTGCAGTCTCAGGAGCGCTTCGAGTGGGCCGCAGATTCTTGACCGCTCCCCCTGCAGCTTCCTCTGCCGTAACCTCTCGCAGAGCATCTTGGAAAGAGACATCTTCCTTCGCAAACAGCTTCTGCTGTAAGTCTCTGTTCCTCAGTCCGCACACAAAACGATCACGCAGCCTTTCCTCTAAATCCTTGAAATCACACGGTTTAGCTGCTCTTCTCAAGGCTGCAATGAATTCTTTTGTTGATTCCCCAGCTCGCTGATCCCTCAGTTCAAATGTGTGCCTCCAAGCAATGACAGATTGCTTAGGCTGGAAGTGTTCTTTCAAAGCTTTCTTTAGATCAGAGTATGAAACAGTTTCTAGCGAGGCTGGGGCGACTAGATTCTCAGCGATCTCAAAGGCGTCTTGTCCACAAACACACAACATTGTGGCAGCCTTTAGGCCATCTTCCCTTATCTGATTCACGCGGAAATAAGTCTCCACCCTTGCAACGTAAGATTCCCACTTCTCCGGGTGAGAGACATCAAATTCAGATAACCGCCCAATTTTCGCCATGATCAAGGGACAGGGTTTTCTTCAGCCGCACTCACCCTCCAGCGATGCTGTACTTGCAGGATAGACGCTGACTTCAACGCCGCCGTCCCTCTTCCGGACTTCTTTGGGTGAGTCTTCAAGCTTCCCTAGCTATCTAGGCTGAATCCCACCTTCGTCGCCAGTGTTAAGTCCGGAGAATAATGGCAAAGGAAACAATGCATATTGCTAACAGTCTTTATTCCCTCGTTACAACCAACAACAAGCAAGAGCAGAGGCACGCAGGCCTCTATTTATACCCTCTGATCCCTGGGCAATTCCAACCAATGGCAGGCAGTCTTTTCCCGCCTTGCGCATGCGCGCAAGGCCGGCGCCGCTCAGTCTGGTCCCAGGCAGCTTTTGCAAATGCCCGGGACTCTTGCATCGTCCCGAGCCTGCTTCTGCAGGCTCAGGACACAACAGGCCTTATTAACAACTTTACAAACAAAGAAAAAGTAGAACTGAATCAGCCAGAAGCGTGTTCAAACTTCTGCATCTGCCATATTCACTGCTTTTTTTATTTTGAATGTTTAAACAATTGCACATAAATACTAAGTATGTATTCAAATTTTGGGAAATATATATTTATGCCATATTTATTTTTTATTAAACGTGTATGCTGCCCATCTTGCCTAGAGGTGACTCTAGGCGGCTTATAGACATTCAATTAAAACACACTATAAAACATTAAAACGAATAAGGATCATAAATTTAAAATTTAATTAAAAGGTTGTAAAAATATTAAGGTTGTGTCAGCTTCTGTTCATTAAGGGATTCATTCAAACAATTTGATCAAACATACAATTTGATCATATACATGTGTATCAAATTATTTACTATGTCTCTCATAAATGTATTTATAATGCTCCTATGCAAATTCATATTCAACTACTACTGTAGATTTTTTAAAGTGATTTAATTCTCTCCTATGGAAGATTTTTTTAATACAGGGATCAGCAGCCTGTGACTCCAATCTGCATGCACTTCTGAATCCTTTTTCTTTGCCCCTCAAAGCTGTTCTGATCATGAATTCTGAGAGTTTAAAGCAATTTCTTGGCAGTTTGAGGTTGGGGGAAAATGTAATTCATGCCCTAGAGTACATCACAATTTAAAAAAACAAATAATCTCCTCAGAACTCTTTCATAAGGAGATTTGTCATATGTGATGTGACTTCACCCACTTTGTGACTGTTGTACTTAAAAAAAAAGTTAGGTGAGGCCTTTGGTCAGCTCAACATTGCCAGACTCTCTTCTAACAATACCAAAAAGCTTAAAAAAACTTTGTAATAGTTTTTGAAGTAATGTGACCACAGCAATTTACAAACTGAATTTTCCTTAATAAATAACTTTACATTTAGATTTATATTAGCTACATAGACTGTCAATAGACTGTCGAAAAGAGCATATGAAAATGATAAAGACATCATGAAAAACAAATAAGCTGATAAGCTATTAGAGGAGAACAGCAATTTTGAGATTAATCTATCAAATTGCTTTGCTCTATTGCAACATTTGGAAGAGATGAACATTACGGACCAAAATGAACAAATAGTCAAAAACATCCTTGAATCTACTACATCTATAGCACCACTGGGAAAAAACTTTGTATAGTCAAAAATCTCTGATGAAACTATTGATTTAATGAAAAAACGATGGACAATGAAGAATACCGGAAGTTTCACTAATAAACTGGAGTACGTTGAACTTTGCAAGATCATAAGAAAACGTATCGAAGAAGAAATGCATACATTTAATGTGAAGCTTGTGAAAAAGGCAATTGAAGAAAACAAAGGGATTAATAGAGCAAAATGCAAGCTTATAAACACAAGAAAGAAGGTTTTTGCATTAAAATGTGAAGATGGCTCTGTTATGTCCTGGGCCTGCTGAGTCATTCAGCAGGTGCAGGAGGTTGCAGAGAGGCCCGGGCAGACACGTGAATGCCCGGGACCAGACAGGCTGTCTCCCGCCTTGTGCACATGAGCAAGGCGGGAGAAATGCCTTGCACTGATTGGCTGATACGGTCCCTGCAAAGTGGTATAAGAGCAATCCGCGCCATTTTGGTTTGGTTCTGTTGTGTATGGAATAAAGACAAGACTGTTTGTTACTCCTGCTCGTCTCAATGCCTTTTACTTGGAAACAGAACATTGGCGACGAAGGTGGGATGTGCTACAAGGGAAACAACGGAAGAAGATAGGCTGACTCACCAAGAGAGGCCTGAAGCGCTGGGAAGTTCGCCGTCCGGGGAGTGCGACTCTGCCTGCCAGTACGAGAATGCTGGAGGAGAGCTCAGCAAAAGGACCCCTTCTCAACCTTGCAGCACGAGGCGTTGACGAGGCTACTGGGCAGTAACGATGTCCAAACTAGGCTGTCTCTCTGAATTTGACACAGCTCATCCGGAACGCTGGAGTTCTTATGTGGCCCGGGTAGAGAACTACTTTCGGGTAAACCAAATCCAAGAAGACAGTCTTAAAGCTGCTACGCTACTATGTGTCTGTGGGCAGGAGACTTTCGATATTGCAGAGAATCTGGTCGCCCCAGCACCACTTGAATCAATTGCTTATGCTGAGCTGAAAAGAATGCTTAGAGAACATTTTGAACCGAAGCTTTCAGTGATTGCATGGCGACACGTATTCGAGCAGAGGGACCAGAGGCCTGGTCAGTCTGCTGTGGATTTTATTGCTGCGTTACGACAAGCAGCTAGGCCATGCGAATTCAAGGACCTGGAAGAGAGACTTCGGGATCGTTTAGTTTGTGGACTGAGAAGTCGTGAGTTGCAGCAGAAGATCTTCGCAAAGGAAGACGTCTTGTTCCAAGACGCGTTGAGAGAAATTTCAGCAGAAGAAGTGGCGGGCAGAGCTGTGAAGGCCTTGCAGCTCGCCAAGAACCCTCCAACTTCAATCTCCGTCCATCAAGAGGTCGCTCGAGAAGACGCCAAACAGGATCCAGAGATGGAAGTGGACCAACTACAGCAGCCAGTGGAGAGAAGACCTCAAGAGCGCAGAGACAAGACAACCTCATTCCCTCGGTGTTTGGGATGTGGAGGATGCCACAAGCGCTCCGATTGCCGGTTCTGCTCCGCCATTTGCCAGGCATGTGGTAGGCAAGGCCACATTGCCTCCGTCTGTTTGGGTCGCCAGAAGGACTGGTCTTCGGAAGAATTGCTTCAGAAAGGTACCAGGGTCCCCAGCCAGAACAGGGTGGGCTTTTGCGCGTCCCGTAGAAGCATTTTTAAGACCGGGGCCCATCGGCCGCTCAGGAAGAAACTTCACATTGACATGAAGTTGCAAGGGGTTCCCTTATCAATGGAGTTGGACACAGGGTCCGCTTTATCGATCATTTCCCAAGACACTTTCAACAAGATTTGTTGTAGAAGCGGCCTACAAGTTAAACTCAGGCCTTCAAATTTAATTCTTACTGACTTCCAGAATTCCAGAGTCAGCGTGAAGGGGGAGGCCACACTCAAGGTGCAGCTTAGGAAGTTTGAAGGGCTGCTAGATGTGGTGGTAGTTGGGGGTGATCGCACGAGTCTTATTGGACTCGATTGGTTCAAGGCTCTTGGAATCCAAGTGACTGGACTTCACAGTTTGCAAATGACAGGCCTTGCAGAAGTTTGCAAGGAGTTTGCTGATGTGTTCAGTTCAGAGCTTGGCTCGTACAAGGGGCCTCCCATTGCTTTACGTTTAGACCCAGCCATCACACCCATTAGGATTAAACCCAGACGGGTGCCCTTCGCATTGAAGAATAAGATTAATGCAGAGCTGGACAAGCTGCTCCAGCAGGGCATCCTAGAGCCCATAGACAGCAGTCCTTGGGAAACCCCAATAGTCACGCCACTGAAGGCAAATGGGGAAGTCCGAATTTGTGCGGACTATAAGTGTACACTTAACAAAGCTTTGCAGCAGCACTCGTACCCGGTGCCCATGGTGAGCCACATTCTGGCTTCCCTCAAGGGAGGCCGCGTTTTTGCTAAACTTGACTTGGCTTAGGCCTATCAACAATTACCAGTTGATAAGGCAACGGCGGAGGCCCAAACAATTGTAATGCACCAGGGAGCGTTTAAAGTTAAAAGGCTGCAGTTTGGGGTTAATGTAGCCCCTGGCATCTTCCAGAGTGTGATGGAGTGAATGCTCCACAATATTCCAGGCGTTTGCCCGTACTTTGATGATGTCCTCATCGCTGGGGAATCATCTGAAAATCTGGCTGAAAGGCTTAGAGCTGTCTTGCTGCGTTTCCGCCAAGCGCAGCTGAAGCTAAAGCAAGACAAATGTAAAATTGGAGTCACTTCCACAGAGTTTCTGGGGTTCCCTATTGATGCTGAAGGCATCCATCCTGCTGAATCTAAGCTTAAAGCAATTCAGCAGGCCCCAAGTCCCAAGTCCAAAAGTGAACTTCAGGCTTTTCTAGGACTGTTAAACTTTTACCATTCATTCCTCCCTCACAAGGCTGCAGTGGCTGAGCCGTTACACTGGCTCTTGGATAAACAGGCTCCATGGCTGTGGACAACAGTCCACGAAAGGAGTTTTGCAGAGGTCAAGGCCTTGCTATCCTCAAATGCGGTTCTAGCGCATTTCAATGAGCATTTGCCTGTGTGCATAGCCTGTGATGCATCCCCTTATGGGATTGGGGCTGTGTTGAGTCACTTGAAGGCTGATGGGACACAAGTCCCTGTAGCCTACTATTCTAGGACCCTATCATCTGCTGAACGTAATTACGCACAGATAGATAGGGAAGCCTTGGCCATATTGGCTGGAATAAAGAAGTTCCATGACTTTTTATATGGCCGCCATTTCACGGTCTTTACAGACCATAAGCCACTGCTGGGGTTGTTTACAACCAACAAGCAAACTCCACACATCATCTCTCCTAGAATGCTGAGATGGTCAATTTTCCTGTCAGCATATGACTACACAATGGTTCACAAACCGGGCAAAGAAATGGGTCATGCAGATGGCCTCAGCAGATTGCCTCTACAGTTAGTGGAGTCAGATCCTGCTCCAGCTCACCACATACTTTCCATTCAGGAATTACCTGAGTCTCCCCTCAATGCTAGGGACGTGGCTGCTGAAACAGCCACTGATCACACGCTTACACGCGTGCTGACATGGGTGCTGTCAGGATGGCAGAGTTCCAGAGTTTCTGGAAGAGGAAGTCCGAGCTATCCAACTTCAAGGGGTGTGTCCTATGGGGTAGCAGGGTAGTTATCCCGGCCTCATTGAGCACTAGAGTCTTGCTCTCTCTGCATGAGGGACATCCGGGAATAGTCCGGATGAAGGCCCTTGTGCGCAGCCATCTTTGGTGGCCTGGGCTTGATAAAGAGATCGAGGCCCAGGTCCACGGGTGCACTGTTTGCCAACAGTCCAGGCCTGACATGCCTCAGGCCCCTGTACATAGGTGGGAGGAGATACATGCCCCTTGGTCGAGGGTTCATATCGACTACGTTGGGCCCTTTCAGGGGCAATTCTTCCTTCTCATCATGGACAGCCATTCCAAGTGGCTAGAGGTCGTTCCAGTCTCCTCCACTACTACTGCTAGGACCATCCAGATGTTAAGAGGGATCTTCGCCTCTCATGGACTTCCAGATGTCCTTGTCTCCGACAACGGACCCCAATTCACTTCTTTTGAGTTTCAGGCTTTTCTACAGGCCAACATGATCTGTCATGCCACGTCTGCACCGTTTCATCCAGCTTCCAACGGCCAGGCTGAGCGGATGGTGCGCACAACCAAAGATTCTTTAAAGAGAATTACTCATGGGAACTGGCATCACAGGTTGGCTGACTTTCTCTTCTCACACTGCACCACACCGTGCACAGCCACTGGGAAGAGCCCAGCTGAACTCCGCTGGGGTCGCAGGCTCATTACTAAACTGGACAGGTTGCACCCAGACCGGGTGGCGTCACAGGTGTCACAGCCGCGGGCACCTAGGAGACTACAGGTGGGCGATCCGGTCTGGGCAAGGAACTATGGACCTGGACATCTCTGGGTGACAGCAGTGGTATGCAAGGTCTCTGGGCCGCTCTCATACAAAGTGGCCTTGGATGATGGTCGGGTGATCCGGCGACACATCGACCAACTGCGCTGGAGGCTTCCCAGCCACACTTCCGCTCCTGGCTCTGCTCTCGGGGGGGGGACCACAATTACGATTGTGGACCAGAGTCTCTCCACGAAAGCAGAATTTCCCAGGTGACAGTAGGGGGTCTTGCCATGGAGGCGGCTCCTGACTCTGGCACTCCTGACTCTGGCACCGGCACTGGGTCAATGGGACATTGCCCGCAACTGGTTTTTCAGGCCAATCCATCTGCTGGTCTTGGGCTCACGGGACAGTGCTCCCAAGAGGGGTCCATTGTGGACTTGGGGAATTCCACCCCACCAAGGAACTCTGGTCTGGGTTTAGACGATCCAGCCAGTGAGCAGTATGGAAGGTCGCCTGAGTTGAGAGGGCATCAAAGTCCTGGTCTGCCTAGCCTGGCAGGCGAGCTGGCAGACCAGGCCATCACAACCACTCCAAGAAGGTCAGGGCGAGCTAGAGGTCCACCCAAGCACTTACAGGAGTATGTAAGACTCCTGTCAGTAGGTGGGCAGGAATAAGGGAGTGACAAGGTATTAGGGTTGTAGTATTGTAAAATATTAAGTATTCTGTTTTGATCCAAGAGGGGAGGGGTGTTATGTCCTGAGCCTGCTGAGTCATTCAGCAGGTGTAGGAGGTTGCAGAGAGGCCCGGGCAGACACGTGAATGCCCGGGACCAGACAGGCTGTCTCCCGCCTTGCACGCATGCACAAGGTGGGAGAAATGCCTTGCATTGATTGGCTGATACGGTCCCTGCAAAGGGGTATAAGAGCAATCTGCGCCATTTTGTTTTGGTTCTGTTGTGTATGGAATAAAGACAAGACTGTTTGTTACTCCTGCTCATCTCAATGCCTTTTACTTGGAAACAGAACAGGCTCTGTGTATAGAACAAGACAGGGAATGTTAGAAATAATTGGAAAATTCTATTCAAAGCTATACAAAGATCAAGATCACTCAAAAGTAACAACACCCATGAAAGAGGAAATGCCACATATCCTAGTGGAGGAAGTATCACGTGCCATAAAATCAATGAAAAATGGCAAAGCTTCAGGAAATGACTGTGTTACAGTTGAAATGCTGAAAGCTGGTAGTTACAGTTTACACAAGATACTAGCAAAACTATACTCAAGATGCCTCAGAGAAGAAAAAATACCCAATGCATGGAAAAATGCTAAAGTGATTCTTATACACAAGAATGGGGCATAAGGTGATTTAAAGAACTATCGCCCAATAAGCCTTCTTTCAGTCATCTACAAGGTTTTCACCAAGATAATAGCAAAAAGAATATTGAGAACATTAAATGATGCACAGCCAAAGGATGAGGCAGGGTTCAGAAGTGGCTACAGCACAATGGATCACATCCAGGTTGTTCAGCAAATCATTGAAAGGCACAAGTACACCATGCCTCTGTGCATGGCTTTCATTGACTATGAAAAGGCATTTGACTCAGTATTCCAGCAAGCAATAATTAATGCATTGTTCATCCAAGGCGTAGACACTGCTTACATAAACTTACTACAATCAATATATGAAAAAACAATGGCGACAATTTGCCTTAATGGTCTTAAAGTGGAAATCAACATAGAACGAAGTGTATGACAAGGTGATACAATATCACCTATCCATTTCTCAGCCTGCCTTGAAGAGGTATTTTGCAAACTAGACTGGGCAAAAGATGGAATAAAAATCAATGGCACCTATTTAAATCACTTAAGATTTGCAGATGATGTTATCTTCTCACAAGTCCCAGAAGAGCTACAAAGACACATACAAGAACTGCACAAAGTAGGAGAACCATTTGGCTGAAAAATAAACCTGAAAAAGAGCCAGGTTATGTTTAATAAATTCACCAAAGAAAGAAACATTTTTATATCTGGAGAAGAACTAGACGTAGTAGACCACTACATATACCTTGGCCAATGGATCTCAATGGAAGGTGGTACAATAAAGGAAATTGAATAACGTGTTAAATGTGGCTGGCAGGCATTCGACAAGCTAAGTGTAATTTTCAAAGGGTCTATGATGACTCACTGCAGCCAAGTAGGCGTGACTGGGTAGGTGTGGCCATCTGAGGAGGACGTCAGTGAGTGGCCATGGCCAGGTCGACGTGAAGGATTAGGTGCAGCCCACTCGGGGTGGATGACTTGGAGTGGGTGGGTGGACATGGCCAAGTGGATGCAACCACGTCGATGTGGCTGGCTAGGGGGCTCCAGGTGGGCGTAGCCAGGTGGGCACAGAGCAAGTCACCGCGGGCAACTGGACGTGGAGCCAACTCGGCACCCAGCCAAAATAAAAATCACCCAGAGACATGCTGGCAAACAGGAAGCAGGGAAGTGGCAAAATTTGAAAGGCAAAGGGTGGAGTCCCCCCCCCCCCGTTTAGAGAAACGCTCCTTTTTTCTTGCTGCTTCCTGAGCAGAGATTTCTCTGAATGGATGCCCCCCACCCCATTTGGTGAAATGGAGCATTTTTCTTGCTGCTTCCTGAGCAGTGATTTCTCTACTATGTTTGGGGGGCTGGTTCACAACATGGAGCACGTGAGGATGATCAATGCTGGATGTAACTTCTACATTTTTTTAGAGTTATAAATCCAGAAATCTCACTGAATCAAGGAAGGGATTCATCACTCCCCATTTGGTCAAATCCACAGAAATGGGGAAGGGGAGGGTGGAAATGGAGAAGGAGGAGATAAACAGAAGGAGGGGAGGGTAGATATTTTATATTTTCAGTAGTTTGACATAGAGACTGGACAGCCACTTATCTCAAATGATATAGGGCAGTGATGGTGAAGCTTTTAGAGAACGAGTGCCCAAACCCCACTTATTTATTGTTGGGTGCTGGGTGGGCATGGCCCACTGGCTGGGTGTGCCACTGGATGGGCGTGGCTGCAGTGGGCGTGGCCGGGGTGGGCGTGGCCACCTCAATGTTGCTCGTGAGGAAGAGATGCCTGTGGGGCCGGGCAGGGCTGGGGGAGATCCAGGGGGTCTCTGGCGGGTGGGACGATGGGCAGGAGGTGGGAGAAGGGCACTCTGCAAGGGTTGGGTCGGGGCGGCAAGAGAACAGCGCTCTGCGAGGGTTGGATTGGGGCAGCCAGAGAATGGTGCTCTATGAGGTTTCGGTTGGGGCGGTGAGAGCAGGGCGCTCTGTGAGGGTTGGGTGGGGGCGGCGAGAGAATAGTGCTCTGTGAGGGTTGGGTCGGGGCGGTGAGAGAACGGCGCTCTGTGGAGACTTCCGGTGGCAGGCGCCTTCGCTGGACGCAGCTGTTTGCTGCTCCCGCCTGTTTCTGCGTAAAAGCCGTTTTGACAGCCTGCACCAGCTGTCAAACGGCTTGATACCTTTCCCCTGGGCATAGGGGGAAAGGTGAGCTGCCCGAGGTAGGAGTTGAGTTCCCGAGTCGTCCCTTGTGGACGATGTAGGTGAGAACTCCTCCGGAGCCCCGGGATTCTCCGCGATCCAGGACGTCTTCGCTATAAGCGAAGCTAGAAGCTGCCGTCACCGCTGC
>NW_015389816.1:195084-202401 GCF_001527695.2 Protobothrops mucrosquamatus | reverse complement strand
ACTGGAAGAGTAAAGTTTTACCTACAATGGAGGACTGGAGATTGAAGGTTTCGCATCTTGCTGAAATGGCAAAGATTTCGGCTTATTTGAAGGATCATTCAAATGAACAATTTTTATCAATATGGAGAAGATGGATTGTTTATATTCAAAATAAGCATAGAATGGTGGAATATAAGTTAGGTTTTTAGATAAAAAAAAATTTATATATATATATATATATATATATTTCACCTACTTATGTAGAATAACATTTTGTGGAGTTAGGGATATTAATATTAGTTTACTTTTAGTTGAATAGTATCCTGGGATTAGGTTTGGGAAGTCCGGGTGGGGGGTCGGGGGTGGGGTTTTTTTTTCAATTGTGATGTATTTGTGATGTGCTTTTTTTTATGTTGAAAACAATAAAAAATTGTTTGAAAAAAAAGAGAACGGCGCTCTGTGAGGGTTGGATTGGGGCGGCGAGAGAACGGCGCTCTGCGAGGGTTGGGTCGGGGTGGCAAGAGCAGGGCACTCTGCAAGGGTTGGGTCGCGGCGGTGATGGAGCGCTCCGTTGGGGGGAAAGTAGTGTCTGGCGGCGGGGCGCTTCTCACTGCGTTTTTCCCCCCGGACATTTAAACCATTTTTAAAAACACAACAAGAGTTATATGTATCATGGAAAAGCCAACCCATGGCTGAATGGAATACGACGGCCTCCTCGAACTTACCATCTTATCGCACATCAAAGCAAAGCCTTTCCCGCTAACAATAACTAAGATGGGTGTTCCCCGTTTTAAAGTAACAACCCCACAAAACCCCCACCCTCCCCCCCAAAAACATGACCTACGTGCCTCTGAAGCCAATGCTTAATCAGAAAGTTGCCCAACCCCCTGCCCCGACCCAACCCTTGCAGAGTGCCCTGCTCTTGCCGCCCTGATCCAACCCTTGCAGAGCGCCATTCTCTCGCCCTGATCCAACCCTCGCAGAGTGCCCTTCTCCTGCCACCCAGACCCAGTTCCTTACCTCCGCCCGGCTTGTTCCATGGCCTCATGGCAGCGGCATTGGGCAGGAGGTGGCAAACGGGGCTTGCTGAGGATTGAGCCGCGTTTGCCACCACCGCTGCTCCTACCCTCGGAGCCGGCAATCAGCAGGGCCCCGTCACGGGAGGACTCGGGGGCACCAGTGTCCAGCCCTACGAAGCCCACCTTCTTCGCCGAGTTGCCTGGATACACGCCCCCGTTGCGCGACTTCTGCAGCGGCGGCACAGAGGTCGATAGCGGGCTCAGAGTCGGTGCGAGCGGAGCAGCCGCGCAGGTCAGAAGCGCTGCCTGGGGCCAGAGCGAAGCCAGGCAGGATTGGGGGGGCAGCAGCGGCGGCGCGGAGGCCAATTGCAGGTGCGAGCGGGACAGCTGCGCAGGGCAGAGGCGCTGCCCGGGGCCAGAGCGGGGCAGTGGCATGGTAGCGGCAGAGCCGGGTGGTGGTGGCAGCGATGGCTGGGTTGCTTTGGCCAAAGCAGCAGCAGCAGTGGCAGCACAGAGGAGGCGAGGAGTGGTGCCCGCAATCTGCCCGGCCTCCCCTCTGCCTGCTTTGCGCAGCTCCTTCTGGGCCTCCCACGCCCACCGTTAACCCTCCCGCCACCATGCAGGGTAAGGTTGTCGCCCCCGCCCCCGCCCAGATGCCCTCGCGTCCCCCAAGCATTTTTTTACTAACCTGCCTTTCAGCTGCATTCCGTTTCTCCGTTCACTTCTCAGCCTTTGCCACATGTTTGTGGGACTATCGGTAGATCTCGCGAAAATTTAGAAAGTCTCATGGAACTTTTTTTTTGTCCCACAAACATGTGGCGAAGGCTGAGAAGTGAATGGAGAAACGGAATGCAGCTGAAAAGCAGGTTAGTAAAAAACGCTTGGGGGAGGCGAGGGCATCTGGGTGGTGGCGGGGGCGGCAACCTTACCCTGTGCAGCTTTGGCAGGTGTCTGGCAGGGGGAGGGAAGCAACAGGCCCTGCCCCACCCCTCGGATGGAGCACCCTGCTCCCGCTGCTCCCCCCACCCCCACACGGCACCTTTGTTCCAGCTCCGACGCGTCACTTCCTCCGCCGCTGTGTCGCACTGAAAATAAAGTTCAATCAAGCAATTCCAACTTTGTGAGATCTTTTTTTCCCCGCGAGAAATTGAAATTGATTGATTGAATCTTTTTTTTTTGCACACGGCGGCGGAGGCCTAGGACTGGGGCGACAGTGCACGTGCCCACAGAGAGGGCTCTGCGTGCCACCTGTGGCACACATGCCATAGGTTCGCTACCACGGGTATAGGGTCTCCTGCTGGAGCAGGGGGTTGGACTAGAACAGGGCTTTTCAACCTTTTCACCCGTTGTACCACTTTTAGGATATGGCAATATCCGAGTACCACCAGTCGCCTAGCAAGGTGTCAAAAACATGATGACCAAAAAAAAGGAAACAAGTGATAACGTACAGATGGTCCTCAACTTACAACAGTTCTCTTAGTGACTGTTCGAAGTTACAACGGCACTGAAAAAAGTGACTTATGACCATTTTTCACAATTATGACCATTTCAGCATTCCCAGGGTCATGTGATTTACATTCGGATGCTTGGCAACTGATTCATATTTATGATGGCTGCAGTGTCTCAAGGTCATGTGATCCCCTTTTGCAACCTTTTGACAAGTAAAGTCAATGGGGAAACCAGATTCATTTAACAACCTTTTATATCAGTGGTGTCAAACTCAATCTCATTGAGGGCTGCATTAGCATTGTGGTTACCGTGGGGGGGGGTTCCTTCCTTCCTTTTTCCTCCCTCCCTCCCTGCCTCCCTCCCTCCCTCCCTCCTTCTCATTCCCATTTCCTTCCTTCCCTCCTTCTTTCCTTCCTTCTCATTCCCATCTCCTTCCTTCGTTTCTTCCGGCACTGATCCTGGTGCTTCTGCTGAGCCCTGACAGCTGATCGGTGCTTCTGCAGGGCTGTAAGGGCTCAGCAGAAGTGCCAGGATCAGCGCCAGGCTCCAGCTGATCAGCGCTTCTGGGCGGCTCAGCAGAAGCGCCAGGATCAGTGCCGGGCTCCAGCTGATCGGGGCTTCTGGTGGACTCAGCAGAAGCACTGATCAGCTGTAGCTGCGCACACTGATCCTGGGCTCCTGCCGAGCCCCCATAGCCCTGCAGAAGCGCACGCCAATCCTGGGGCTCCTGCCCAGCTCACTCGCTCGTCCTGCCCCAAAAAACAGGGTGCTCGCTCACTCGCCCTTCCCCTGAAAACAGGCCGCTTGCTCGCTCACCCTTCCCTCGAAAAAAGGCTGCTCGCTCGCCCTTCCCCCCAAAACAGGCCGCTCGCTTGCCCTTCCCCTGAAAACAGGCCACTCGCTTGCTCACTCACCCCCATCTCTTCCAAGGCCGCATGCTCGGTCACTCGCTCATCCCCGTCTCTTCCAAGGCCGCACACTCGCTCACTCGCTCACCCTGTCTCTTCCAAGGCCGCATGCTCGCTTGCTCAGTCTCACCCTTCCCCCGAAAACAGGCTGCTCGCTCTGTCTCTCCTCACTGCTTTTGTTCTATCCCAGCCTATAGCCGTCCTTGTTAAAGGCACAAGGACCAAACCCCTGTTGAGAAAATAGGCTGGGGACTCAAAACAAAACAAACCACTTTTAATATGGGTAACCAACCTGCCAAATAGTCCACAAACAAAAGCAGCAAAACACAATCCAAATGGAGGAAATTGTCCCCACGAAACACGATGCAAACAGAAAAGTAGTCACCGGCAATACTAACAGAACATGATCCCATGAAGTACTTTGCAACGGTTGCCTTCAGCAACCAGCACCGCCCACACCTTCCCTTTTTATACAGCAGTCCCAAGGCATTGCCTCTCAGTGCCTTCTCCTCCTTCCCTGGAGTTGTCGTATTGACTGCTGCTGATCTGCTCTCGCTAATTGCCGGTGTGTACGAGCATCAATCATCATGTCCATCAGGTGTGTGTCTTCCAAGTCTGACTCATTCTCCCCACACAGCTGAGCTTCATCAGGAACACGACTGGAGGGCCCAGGCTCTTCATCAAACCGTGAGTCTTGTAATTCATCAGAGCCTCCCTGTGACCCTGATGGCCCTTCAAATGCCTCCTCCACCTCCTCCTCAGATTCCCCAGACTCAGCTGTTGGGAACACAGGCTGGCACGGAATCACGACAGCTTTGCTAAGAAAAACCTCTTTGCTTCTCGCTCTTTCTCTCCCTCTCCTGCCAAAACCTGCCCCTTTTATACCTTCTCTTCTCTCTACCCTCCTCCTCCTTTTCTCTTCCGGGTGTGCCAGAAGCTCCAATTACCATGTTGCCACATGCGCCGATCCTGGGGCTTCTGCCAAGCTCTGCAGCTCCAGCTGATCTCCTCCAGGTCTGTGCAGTGCTGCTTTAGCTGGTTCCCTCCCCCGCCACACTTAGCTAGGGGTCGCGAACCACCTGCCAGGTGCTGAAGTACCACTGGTGGTATGCGTACCACCGGTTGAAAAGCTCTGGACTAGAACACCTCCAAGGTCCCTTCCAGCTCTATTCTAATTGATTGATAAAGTGAGAACTTCATATCTATGAGAAAGCCACCCCACTACATGGCTGAATGTTTAACCATCCTTACTAACAAATATAGATAAACAAAACCTATCTTACGTGAAGTTGGCTAGTTCCTTTTATGGCTGTTTGCTGATGGGATTTGCCACATTTTTGTTACCAGATTTCATTGTCTAACCATGCACAGTATGTGAAGAATTACTTGGTTATGAGGTTTTTTTGGGTGGGCAGGGGAAGAAAGAATCTACCTTAATTCTTTTTAATTATATGAACTCAATTCCAGAAATAGTAAAGAGTTATCTGTCTGCTGTCTCCTACATACCATACATTTTAATATCCCATTGTTTGCCATTTTTCTAAACTGAAGGCCTCCAAGTTTCTGTCATTTTCAGTTAGGCAAGTTGCTTCAGCTTCTCAGTCAATTTTGCTGTCCTTTATAAAGTTTCAGTATATAGGCAATATTATTTATCAGGTGTTGGCCATTGGAGCATGACCTAGCACCCCAATGTCAAATCTCAAAGTAACAGTTTGGGGTGGTATATCTTAAAGTTTCTTAAAATTCGCTACTGGGAATTTTGTGAAAGATTAGAATATATGCTTTCAGTGAGAAAGTCACAGAAACCTGTGCCTGGCGATGGGTCATTTACAAGGATGTAGGCCTAATTTTCTGCAGTTGTTAGACTTGCCATGTATGCATTTTTTCTCATCCCTGGTGAGAGGCAAAGCCAATGTCTTGCAACCTTGGTCATTTTAAGATGTGTGACCTGCAACACCCAGAATTCTGGCTGAGGAATTCTGACAGTGGTCATCAGCACATCTTAAAGGGGGTAAGGTTGAGAAACACAGGACTAAACATCCAACTACTACACTGGCTCAGCAACTTGGAAAACAGGATGTTCCAGGACCAGATAATGTTTACAGTACTGTAGTAACTGAAATGCACTACTTAAATGGATAAAGGATCTATCCATTTCTGCTATTATCCTGCTGTATGTACACCTGCCATAAATACTAAATACAAAAGGAAGAAAGTATGCATATTAAAGAAAATCTGGGTAATGGATCCAGCTCCATTCCCTTGGTTTTCACAGTGCTCAGGCATACACAGACACACAACACACACACTTAAATTATTGGACAGTATATACAGTAAATATGGTATACTAACTACATTTATCAAAAGAGATCATCCTCACTACCAGAAGGAATCTGGACGTTCACATTGAAAGAAGAAGACTTACATGCCTGTAAAATAGCTACAACCACCACCACCGCCACCACCCCTGCCAAAGATTCTACTGTGCAACCAGGTAAAATGTTCTTCTATAGTATTTAATGTGTACAGCTACACAGTACTTTGGATTGAGTTACACAGTAGTGCTCTGAAGAGTGCTAAACATGCAAATATAATACCTATAGGCAACTCTTCAAAATAGCCATGTGTTCTGGTTGCATATGGCAGTCTCAAAAAGTAGCCATCATAAATACATTCCAGCTGCCAAGCTTCTGGATTTTGATCATGTGACGACATGGATGCTGCAATGGTCATAACTGTGAAAAATGTAGTGTCATTTGAAGGGTCATTCAATGAATGGTTTAAGTCAAGGACTACTATACCATGCAAATTCTCTAACATCAGTTGCTTTTTTCAAAATTCAGTCGTGAGCATCTCTCAAAAAAAATTTCCATGCTGATATACTTAAGTAACACTTTTATTTCACTATTCACTGAGGAAACTAAAAACTAAGAATACAGGAACTATTGGCATCAGTGTGACAGTTTCTTTTTTTACTCTCACAGCCTTGTCTTTGCAGTTTACATTCCTCAAACACAGGGACATAAAGCATAAAGAAATCCAGAGACAACTTGTACAGTAGTGATGGATTATTGATTCAATCAAGAACATATTGGAAGTCAGCATCTACCTACCCCTGAAAAAGAAACATCTTTGGGAAATATTAAACAGACAGGAACCATAGGAAAAGAGGCAGAAAGCCTAGCCCCAGAAACCAACTATTACAAATACGGAAGGCTGCTCCAAAAGAAACATCCATTTCCCTTCTCTTAGAAAAGTCAAGCAGAAAAATAAAAGTACCAGAGAATAGGTTTTTTCTCTCTCTCTCCTCTCCCTTCCTCCCCGCCCAGCTCATTTAATAGCCCCGGGCAAGCAGCCAAGAAACAGTAGCAAAAGAAACAATGTAGCAATAAGCGCTAGCCTTGAATAAACAAAAAAAGAGCTGACAGGATTGTCCTATATACGGTACATACATAGAAACCAATAACAGGATTACCCCAGACACACACCAGAACCTATGACAAGATTAACCTAGACACACAAAAACTTCATCAACAAGTTATTTCCTTCCCTGGGTGATAGGATTAATCAATCCTCCTGAAGGAAATAAAAAGTTATTCTTTTAATAATTGTAGAAATAATTGTAGAAATGTAATGCCATATATGAAACTGTCTCTCTAGTACAAATGTAACACTGTAACGCAAATGTAACAAGGTAATGCCAAAATGAAACAGGAATGTTTACTGTTTCCTGCCCATGTAAAAGTGACTACAAATGGTAATTAGCAAGGATTTCCTGCCTAAAAATTCTCCGGACACAGGATGACCAAATGTTTACTAACTTACACTTTGAGTAGAAATCCTACTATCAAAGAGGGGGATTTTGACCCTAGGTGAAAATTACAAATAAACAAGATAACAGCAGATGGACTGAAGAGGTCAGGTTAACAAAGTACAACTTCAAAGTACTTTATAAAGATGAA
>NW_015389816.1:191634-193076 GCF_001527695.2 Protobothrops mucrosquamatus | reverse complement strand
TTTGGGCCACGAAAGGAAACCGGGGAAGATTGCAAGTAACCCCTATAAAGATTACTCTCAAAAACACGGAGCCCATAAGGCAGAAGCAATATGAGATTAGTTTAGAAGGTAGAAGAGGGTTAAAACCAGTGATAGAAGAATTAATACAGGATGGATTGTTGGAGCCAGCCATGTCCCCATATAATTCTCCTATCTTAGCAGTTCAAAAACCTGATGGGAATTTTCACTTAGTAGCTGATTTGAGAAAAGTCAATCAAATAATTGTATCTCGACATCCTGTGGTTGCCAATCCCTACACATTATTGAGTAAAATTCCACCAGAGCATCAATTGTTTAGTGTAATTGACTTAAAGGATGCTTTTTGGGCTTGTCCACTCGATCCTGAATCCAGGGATGTGTTTGCATTCGAGTGGGAAGACCCGGACACAGGAAGAAAAAGTCAGTTCAGATGGACAGTATTGCCCCAAGGGTATACTGAAAGTCCAAACTTATTTGGTCAGATCTTAGAACAAGTCCTGGAGAAATTTGAAAAAGATCCAAAATTATCTTTGATACAATATGTGGATGATTTGTTACTCTCAGGGGAAAAGAAACAGGATGTAGAGAAAGGAACAAATGGTTTGCTGAATTATTTAGCATCTCAAGGAATGAGAGTATCTAAAACCAAACTCCAGTATGTAGAAAGAGAGGTGAAATATTTAGGGCACTTGATAAGTAAAGGCAGCAGAAAAATCACTCCCTCTAGAATAGAAGGTATAATAACACAACCACTGCCAAAAGATAAAAAAAAGCCCTTAGAAATTTTTTGGGACTGGTAGGGTATTGTAGACAATGGATTGAAAATTATGCAGAAACAACAAAATCATTTTACTCAAAACTGATAGACTCCAAACCATGGGTAATCAAGTGGTCGGAGGAAGAGAAAGAGAAATTCCAGGAACTAAAAGAGAAGTTAGAAAAGGCACCGGTCCTATCATTACCAAACTTAGAAAAAACATTTCATCTTTTTGTTGCTGTAGAAAATTGAGTGGCGAAAGGGGTTCTAGCCCAGAAATGGGGACGGTTAAAGAAACCTGTAGCATTCTTATCAAAACTAATGGATCCGGTAATAAGGGGGTGGCCGGTTTGTATACAAGCCATCGCAGCCACCGCCTTGCTAGTTCAAGAAAGTCGGAAGATAAGTTTTGGGGGGGCAATTGTAGTAAGTAGTCCACACCAAGTAAGGAATATTTTGAATCAACAGGCTCAAAAATGGATGACAAACTCTAGATTAATGAAATATGAAAGCATTTTACTAGAAGATCCAAGCCTAGTAATTGTGACTGAAGCTAATGTAAACCCAGCTCAGTTTCTAAGTGGAGAAAGAGATTCGCAAGAAATAGAACATGATTGCTTAGAAGCAATAGACTATCAGACAAAGGTGAGGGATGATCTGAAAGAAA
>NW_015389816.1:173622-184855 GCF_001527695.2 Protobothrops mucrosquamatus | reverse complement strand
GAAATCCTACTATCAAAGAGGGGGATTTTGACCCTAGGTGAAAATTACAAATAAACAAGATAACAGCAGATGGACTGAAGAGGTCAGGTTAACAAAGTACAACTTCAAAGTACTTTATAAAGATGAAAGAGCTTCTCAGATGTGTAGGGGTATAAAATGCAAAACTTGAAACCAGGCCAGGGTGCTCCTGGAAACCAATCCAAAGGGAAGACTCCAGGGGGCCGCGTTTGCAAACGCTCCTCTCTTCTATATTTCTTTTTCTTTTCTTTTTATTCTTTTTATGTTATTCTCCAATAAACCTTTGTTTTGTTAACCAGACTTGTCTTCGTATTGTGAGTATCAAAATTTGGGCTTTTTACATCTCACACTCCTGACAGGAAAAAACAGGCTAGGAAATTAAGAAGAACAAACTTCTTACAAATCTCATCAAGACTTAAAATAGAAAGAAAGAGTATAAATTGTACCATGTATATAGGTGATTTTTACTAGCTAGTCCAGAACCCATTGCTGAGTCACTTCTCTGGCTTCTGTAATAAAATCCACTTTCTGGCAGCTTGCTTCGCTCAGTGTCAATTTTTTTCATTTGTGCTGAAGGCTTATTCCCAGCTGGAGAAACAAACCCGAGATATTTTCTTCTCACAGTAGCAATCCTGGTAATTTTATAGAAGGATGTTGGATGAGATGCATTAATATCCACTGTGGAATTGATAATCTATGATGGGAAGATGATTTGTAAGAAAGGTGAGGGATGAAACAGTGGAAGAGGGGAAGGGGGAGAAGGAGCAGGAGTTGCCCCTCCCAGGGATTTGTGGTGTGTTAGTGAAGGAAATACAAGTGTGTTGCATGGTTTTATGACCCGAGGAACTGGAGGAAATAACTTTGTCTTATCTCCTACCTATATCAATTGGATTTTTTCTTTGTAGTGCATATGGTCCTTGACCTATTTTGTTATAGGAAATATGGGATAGGTGTGAAATCTCATGCCCTCTAATTTGGTTTGGCTCCAGCAATTAGTCCCTCTCTGTTTTTATTTCTTTGTAGTACCATCTCCAGTTCTCTGTTTCTGTGTGTGCAATGTTTAAAAGTGGTGAGCGCAGGTCTCCAACCCCATAAAAGCCCTCTAATAGCACCCACCTACCAACACTGACAGGGCAAAGCATTAGAATAGTTTTCATTGGCATCCAGATACCTTGATAACAATGGCTACATGTGAGATTCCCACTACTATTCTAAGCCAGAGAGGAAGAGAAAAAAATTGTTCTGATGGCTATCTCTATGCATTAGAAAGACTGAGTGCAGTTGATTCTTCCATTAGATTTTGGCACTGTGACCAGCGGGAGCAATGTAAGGCCAGAATTCATACCAGAAACAGAGAAGTAGTTAAAATGATCAATGATCATTCCCACTCTCCTTTAGCAGTGTATGTGGAAGTACCAAGGTTCCTCAGTGGGATTAAGCACAGAACTGATTGCACAGTGGAGGGGACATCCCAAGTTATCAACACCTGCCTGGCCAACCTGAACCCAGCGGTCTACACTGCAATACCTGCAACTGCAGCTTTGCGAAAAATTATCTGGCAACAGTGAAACCAAATACACACAGCACCTTCAGACCCAGGCAGCCTTGATGAGCTTGTATTACCTGAGGAATACAAGATCTACTCGCCAGCACCGGGCATAAAAGAGCCATTCTTATTGGGCGATTTTGGAGATGGACCTAGGAGGATCCTAATATTCAGCAGACATACTTGGCTTTACATTCTGCAGACATCTGACACCTGGTATGTGGATGGGACTTTTGCAATTGCTCCCAATCTATTTGCTCAGGTTTATGTCATTCTAGCAAAGAAGTATGAGGGAGTGCACCCTATTTTGTATGCACTTCTGCCTAACAAACAATGCAGGACATATAAAAGCTTATTCCACTTCATGAAAAACCTGGTAGCTAACACCCACCCCCGTTCCATTTACTGCGATTTTGAAATGGCTGCCATGAATGCCATCAGAGAATGCTTCCCAGAAGTCACTTTAAAAGGCTGTTTCTTTCATCTTGCGCAGAACATGAGGAAGCATTTAGTAAGAACTGGAATGGCCCATGACTTCAACAATGATGTGGAGTTTGCTGTGAAGGCAAAAATGGTTGTGGCTTTGGCATTCGTGTCTGTCCCCGACCTGGAAGAATACGTTGCTGTACTAGAAGACTATTTGCCCAGAGAACTGCAGCCTGTTCTGAACTGGTTTGAGGACAACTACATAGGTTTTCCAGGCAGGAGAGGACAAGGAAGACAGCCACCCTTATTCCCAATAGCCATGTGGAATGTGTTCAAACACATGCAGGGAGGAGAGGACCGTACAAACAATCACTCAGAAGCTGCTTATTGGCGGCTGCATGCCCAATTGGGTATGTTCCATCCAACCATCTGGAAATTCATCAATGGTGTGAGGGAGGTCCAAAAATGCATAGATGCATTTTATGAACAGCTCCTTTCTGGACATGGCCGTCCCCTGAAACTCAAGAAGTACCGCATGGCAGATGAACACATTGCCAGGATTGTAAGCGAATATGGCAATCAAAACCCTATTGACTATTTACATGCCATAGCATACAATTATCAAATTGCTTAATAAAAGTTTTTTTATTTTGTACTCTTATGCCTTTTTATGATTTACTGATGTCACAATGTGGGGGCAACTCTAATCAAGGAGGGAGGGAGGAAGAGAGAGACATAGACAGAAAGTGTTGGAGTAAGAGGTCACTTTTTAGCCCCTGGCAATGGCAATACACCACCCCAAAAAAGGGAGAGTTTTACCAAATGGGGTGGGGGGAATCCACTCAGTCCCTCCCTTCCCTGCCAAAGTTAGCAGAGAAACCTCTGTTTATTTTTGTTTATCTATATTTGTTAGTAAGGATGATTAAATATTCAGCCATCTAGTGGGGTGGCCTTCTCATAGATATCAAGTTCTCACTTTATCAATCAATCAGAATAGAGCTGGAAGGGACCTTGGAGGTCTTCTAGTCCAACCCCCTGCTCCAGCAGGAGACCCTATACCATTTAAGATAAGTGGCTGTCCAGTCTCTTAGAATGCAGGATAGGACAAGGCTTGGGCTATCACTGTGTTTTTTCATATTCTTATGATTTATGTTCTTATGCTACTCTTGCTTGTAATCTTGGCAGGATGGCCAGATAAGTATCTCTTGCCTGATAGGTCCAAAGGAGTGATGTGCATAGGAAGACATACACCAATAAAGTCAGGAAATCAGAACAAACTGGTACATCTCCTAGGCACTGTGACTTTCCCAACACTACCTGTGGAAGCAAAGCAAGAGAAATAAATGGCTGAAATAAGAACCAGGAAAAAAATATTGCCTTTTATTAAATGCATTGTGATAATTTAAAAATTTAGTACCCAGATAAAGCATAACACATGGTTTATAACTGTAAAACTAGTTTGCCTCATATTCCAAAAATAATACCAGAATGTAGAGATGGATGGTGGTATCCAAAATCAAATTGTTAGGGGTTTTTTTTGGGGGGGGGGGGGGGGGAAGAGTCACAGCAAAATCTATGTCAAACTACTGAAAATATAAAATATCCACCCTCCCCTTGTTCTGTTTATCTCCTCCTTCTCCTCCATTTCCACCCTCCCCTTCCCCATTTCTGTGGATTTGACCAAATGGGGAATGATGAATCCCTTCCTTGATTTAGTGAGATTTCTGGATTTATAACTCTAAAGAAATGTAGAAGTTACATTCAGCACTGATCATCCTCACGTGTTCCATGTTGTGAACCAGTCCCCCAAGCATAGCAGAGAAATCTCTGCTCAGGAACTAGCAAGAAAAACACTCCGTTTCACCAAATGGGGTGGGGGCATCCATTCAGAGAAATCTCTGCTCAGGAAGCAGCAAAAAAAAAGGAGCGTTTCTCTAAACGGGGGGGGGGGGGGGAATCCACCCTTTGCCTTTCAAATTTTGCCACTTCCCTGCTTCCTGTTTATCAGCACGTCTCTGGGTGATTTTTGTTTTGGCTGGGTGCTGAGTTGGCTCCACATCCAGTTGCCCGCGGTGACTTGTTCTGTGCCCACCTGGCCACGCCCAACTGGTGCCCCCTAGCCGGCCACACTGACATGGCTGTGTCCACTTAGTCATGCCCACCCACCTAATCCTTCTCATCAACCTGGCCACACCCACTCACCCACGTCCTCCTGGCGGCACTCAGATGGCCACGCCTACCCAGTCACTCCCACCTGGCTGCAGTGAGTCATCCCATTCCCACTTTCAAGAACAACCTCCCCCTATGCCTAAAGAGAAAAGTTTTCGATCAGTGTGTGCTACCTGCTCTAACATATGCCGGTGAAACTTGGACACTAACCTCACAATTGATACAAAAGCTATGAGTGGCTCAAAGAGCCATGGAAAGATACATGCTCAGCATAACAAGACAAGATAGAAAGACCCACACGTGGTTTAGAGAACAAACGAAAGTATACAATATCATCAAGAGAGTAAAAGAATTGAAATGGAAATGGGCTGGTCACATAGCAAGAAGAACTGATGGCAGGTGGACCAAGGCAGTCATAGAATGGATCTCACTTGATAAAAAGAGTCCACAAAAGAGACCTAAAACAAGATGAATCGACGACATCAGCAAGTATTCTGGGCCCAATTGGCAAAAGAAAGTTCAGGACCGTATTGGTTGGAAACATGCGGAAGAGGCCTTCATCCTGCAGTGGATAGACAATGGTTGAAATGATGATGATGATGATGATGATGATGATGATGATGATGATGATTAGCTACATAATTATATTAGTTGCACTAAGTCTGGAAGAGTGGAAAATCTGAGTCATTTTGATATGAAATGAAGGATTTCCCAATCAGTAGAACATGAAATATAAAGCCATTAAGAATGACTTTCACATATATACATGAGGAACAAGAGACAACAGTTCCATGTATAAAGAAAGAGCCATGAGTTTGTAAGATTACTAACAATATATCTCCGCATAAAACAATTATATGGAAACAGAAACTTCTCTTTTTGCCTTTTAGCAAGACATAAAATGTTCTAGGGTGGCTTTTTGTATAGACTATGTCTGCTTGGATATTGTACAGTAGAACAGACTGGAGAAACTATGGCCCTACAGGGAATTGGATGCCAATTTCCACTGACCAGAGGTAGTAAGCTAATTTAGTCCCAGAATTTGAAAGGCCATGTCAGGACCCACTTCAATACCTCATCCCAAGAAAGCAGAACTCATGGAAGCAAGCTCTTCCAAAAGGAACTTTTAATAGGAGAAGCTGATAGCAGGCATACTAGACAGGATCTGAGGATTTCCCACGCATATCGATAGGTTAAAGTGTCCCCAACCAAACCCCACCCCATAGTTCATCTGGACAGTTCAAACCCGGCCAATCCCCAGGTGTTAAGTCCATCGTGGGAAAGGGGAGATAACATCGGGCCGGCTCTGGTCGTAGCAGCGATGTTTAGACAACTCTTTGCACCTTCTCTTGAGAGCGGAGAGATAAGCCAGTTGCCGGAGGTTGCATTCCTTTCTTCCTCCCCCTTTGCTAGCTGACAGTTTAGGGAGAAGAAAGTACAAAGAGAAATAGTGCAGGAAAGCGAAGTGTTACATTGTAGCGAAAGAGGAAGCTAAGGCAATAAACCCGCGATCCTTTCCCCTTCCCCTCTAGGAGTATGGCAGAACCCAGGGAGAGAAGAGAATGGAATTTGGGTCAGAGAAGAAGAGCAAGGGAAGTATGAAATCAGATAGATATGGGTTCTGACATCCTGCCCCCCCCCCCTTAAAAATATGAGAGATCAATCTGTTGAGAGACAAAACAAATAGTGAGAGGTTAGTTTGGTTTGTTCGGGTAGTCTGTGTGAAACTTTCTTAATAGTCCGGGGGCTCTAACGTGGCGTTTGTGCACCCATTCATTTTGGGAAGAGGGAAGGTGCTTCCACGCTACTAGGTATTGAGTTGCTCCGTGGTATTTTCGGGAGTCAAGGATTTCCTTTATTTTAAAATGCTGCTCCCCCTCAACCATAATGGGAGGAGGCGGTGGAGCGATGGCTGGTCGTAACGGTGATCGCTGCTCTCATTTTAGCAGGCTGCAGTGGAAGATAGGGTTAATCTGCCTGAGGGTTTTTGGTAATTCTAACTCTACTGTTACTGGGTTTATGATTCTTTTGATGGGGAATGGTCCCACGTATTTCGGTCCTAGTTTCTTGGATGACTGCAGGGATTTTAGGTATTTTGTGGATAGGTAAACCATTTCCCCTACAAGGAATGGTTTTGGTTTGACTCTCTTCTTATCTGCTTGTGCTTTATAGGCCTGTCTAGCTTCATCTAGCACTTTTCTAACTACTGGCCAGGTGATTTTTAATTGTGCGATCCACTCCTTCAAGGAGGGAATGGCCGGTTCGGTGGCACTTAGTTCCGGCATGGGGTTGAAACTTTGACCCGTAGCTACTTGGAATGGGGTGTAGCCCATGCTGGAATGGACTGCATTGTTGTATGCCACTTCTGTGAAAGGGAGCAGGTCGGTCCAGTTCGTCTGTTGGAAATTAATAAAGCATCTTAAATATTGTTCAAGTACTGAGTTTGAACGTTCCGTCCCCCCATTCGTCTGAGGATGATGACTAGATGACAGCCCCTGGGTGGTCCCCAGAAGGGATAAGAACTCTTTCCAAAAGTCCTATGTGAATTGCACACACCCCCATCCGATATTACGCGCTGGGGTGCCCCATGCAGTCTATATATGTGCTGGACAAACAGTTTTGCTAGGGCTTTAGCGGTGGGGATTTTTGGTCAAGGGATGAAGTGTACTTGTTTTGAGAATAAGTCTGTGACCACCCAGATCGCTGTGTTTCCATTACTTTCTGGTAGTTCTACTATGAACTCCATGGAGATTTCCTTCCAGGGGGCTGAGGGGCTTGCCACTGGCTATAACAGTCCGGGGGCTTTCCCTTGTAGTCTCTTAGCAGCTGTGCAGGTTGGACAGCTGGCCACATAGCTCTCAATGTCCTTCTTCATAGATGGCCACCAGAACTGTCTTTTTACTAGATGCAGTGTTTTCACGAACCCAAAGTGACCCGCTGGTTTCGTGTCGTGGCAGAGTTGCATAAACGTAATCCTCTGGGTTTTTGGGATATACAGCTTCTACCCCACCCATGGCAAACCGTCAGTGATAGTGCATAGGTTTTTGTGGCTCTGGAACCATTCATCGGTCTCTAGACCCTTCCTGAATTCGATCCCTGCTTGGCTGGCTATCGGCTGCTTTAGTTTTGCCTGAGCTCTTGTGGTTACTTGCGCTGCCAGCTGTGCTTCCGGCATGAGCGGCTTGGAGATGGTTGGCTGGGAGCTATTGTACTGGGGTATGCGGGATAGGGCGTCTGCCAGGAAATTCCTCCCCCCTGGTAAGTGTTTGATTTTGAATGTAAACTGGTGGAAGTGCTATGACCACCGGGCTTGTTGGGGGTGAGTTTCCTGGGTGTTTTTAGGGCTTCCAAGTTCTTATGGTCTGTCCAGACCTGGAATGGGATTTTATTCCCTTCCAGGAAGTGCCACCAGGTGAGGAGTGCCCACCTCACAGTCTATGCCTCTTTTTCCCACACCGCCCAACGTTGCTCCGTGTCAGAGAGTTTACTGGATGTGTAGGCACAGGGTTGCAGCTGCCCCTTGTCGTTTTCCTGTAGCAATACTGCTCCTACTGCTACGTCACTTGCATCAGCTTGGATTACAAACGGCTTATCTGGGTCGGGGTGTTTTAGGACTGGTTCAGCAAAAAAAAGTCTTTTTAGTCTTTCGAATGCAGCTTGACATTCCAACATCCAGGTTAGTGGCTGACTAGGTTTTACCGAGCCCCCCCCTTTCATCTTTAACAAGTTCGTGATAGGCAGGGCTATCTGGGCAAAAGAAGGGATGAACTGATGGTAGAAGTTAGCGAACCAGGAAGCTTTGTAGTTGCTTTCTCGTGCGGGGTGGTGCCCACTCCAGCACTGCCCGGACCTTCTTGGGGTCCATCTCTATGCCTTCGGTTGATATGCGGTAGCCCAGATAGTCAATTCTCTGTTTGTGAAACTCACACTTTGACAATTTTGCATAGAGGTTGGCTGCTCTCAGTTTTTTCAAAACTGCTCTGACTAATTTTATGTGCTCTTCTTTAATCTCTGTAAATATAAGGATGTTGTCCAGGTAGACGAGGACCCCTTTGTATAGGTGCTCCCTCAGTACCTCATTGATCAGCTGCATTAAGACCACGGGGGCTCCCTGCAGCCCAAACGGAAAGACCTTAAATTGGTAGCATCCCATAGGGTAGCTGAACGCGGTCTTCCACTCGTCCCCCTCCTTAATTCTAACGTGACAGTAGGCTTCCCTTAGGTCCAGTTTTGTGAAGATTTTACCCTTCGATAGGTGGGACAGCATGTCTTTCATGAGGGGGAGAGGGTACAGATTGCTTTCGCTTATGGCGTTCAGGGTGCGATAATCCACACACATATGCAAAGTGCCGTCTTTCTTTTCCTTGAACAGGACTGGGGCAGCTACCTTCTTTGGGGCAGCTGGCTCAATGAAGCCCCTCTCCAAATTCTTATCTACACATTTTTTTATTTCTCATAGCTCCTCGGGGTTCATGGAGTACAGTCTAGGCTTCGGGAGCTTCGCTCCCTGCTTGATTTCTATCGCACAATCTGTGGGTCGGTGGGGGGGTAGCTTATCCGTCCGCTCCTTGCTGAAGACTTCAACGAGGTCCTCGTACTCCTCGGGTATTTCGGGCAATGCTTTTTCCTCCCCCACTGCTGCTCTTTCTGGAGGGGAACTCTCAGGAACTCCCTGGGGTGGTGATCCCGTTTGATCCACTTTTGGGAACCTGAGTTCCTCCATCCTCCAGTCCACTCAGGGTTCCAACCCCAGTATTATTGGGCACTCCATGCCTGGGGTCACCACAAATGTTATAGTCTCCTCGTGGTCCCCTAGGGTAAGGTGGATCGGTAGTGTGGCTAGAGTGGCTGGCATTCCCCCTGCTATGGACCCATCTAATTGACCGAAGGATATCAGTTTCTTCAGCCTCCTCACCGGAATGCCCAGGGTTCCCACCAGCGTTGGGCTAATAAGACAACGCGTGCAGCCAGAGTCTAGTAGGACTTTAACCTTTACAGCTTTGGGCATGGAGGGGGCTAGGATAGTCACTGTCCAGGTGAGGGGCACGATGGGTCCACTTCCAGGGGTTCATCTTCGAAGTTGTTGTCTGACAAGTCAGACGCTCCTGCAGTGTAGACCGGGGTTCCTTTCCCCCGTTGGGCAGAGGGGGGGGAACTCGACAGCCTCGGTGCCCCTCATGGCTGGTTCTTGTGGCTTGGCGGGCGACCTTCCCGACTTCCCAGCTGGTGTCCGGTTGGCCTTCTGCTGTGGGTTCCTCGAGCGGCATTCTGTGGTGCAATATCCCTCTTTCCCGCACTTGAAGCAGCCGGTGGCCTTCTTGGCTGTGGGCTGAGACTTCGCGGGCTCGCGTGATGGCTCAGGGGGTGATTGGTTCCACGGCTTCCCTCTGCAATGTCTCTTGAGCAAGTCAATCTCGGCTTCCTCTGCCAGGATGTACCAGTCATGCAATCGGTGTGGGTCTCCCTGGGGAAGGCAGGCATCGTAGAGGTCGTAATTCAACCCATCCTTGAAATGGCTAAGCAGAATGTCTTCCGGCCAATTCAGCTTGCTGGCAATGGCTCGGAACTCCTGGGTGTACTCGGCCACTGGGTGTCTGCCTTGCTTCACGGTCTTAATCTTCTCACGGGCCTTCTGGTCTGCCAACAGGTCCTCGAATTGTCGTCTAAGGGAGAACATGAATTGGTTGAAGTTCTGGAGCTCGGGGCTATCGGAGTCGTGTAGATCTGCCACCCAGACAGCTGCCACACCTTCCAGGGCCGCCTGTATGATGCGGACCCGAGCCTTGTCGGTCGGGATGTCTCGGCCATATTCTTCCATGTAGTTGAGGACTTGGGTCAAGAAGAACCCCAGGCGCCGTGGCTCTCCCTGAAACTTCATGTCCAGCGGCAGGAACTTCTGGATGGAACGATGCCTACGTCATTGTCTGTGGTGTCGTCCATCCCGATTAGCAACTACTGCGTGGCGCGGAGTAGGGGCTGCCATCACGACGGCTGTGGTCTCGGCTGCTCCGCCTGACGTTCCTGGGGCTTCGGCTTCAGACTCCCCCTCGGTGTCTCTTTTGCTGCAGTCCAATGTAACGGTGCAGCTGCGGGGTTCGGGCTTTTCATTTTTGAGGGAGACGAGGGTTGACTTCATCAGGTCGATAGCCTTCTCCAGGATCCAGTTTGACTGTTCCCCGCGATCACCCTTGTCTTCGCTGAGGTGCAGTGATCTCTCCATCTCTTGCTTCCATCCCGGTTGGTGGCTGCCTTGCTTCAGCGTCACCTTTCTCGATTTTTTCTCCAACTCATCCTTCTTGCCTATGCCCATGGACCAGCAAGGCTTATGGCTGTGCATCTCCACCACCTCTTCCTCTGAGGTGTAGGATGTCTTGGAGCCGAACAGCTGGCAGGGTTCCGACCAGAGGAAGGGCTCCCCCTTCGTGGTGGCTTCTTCCTTCTCTGCACCAGTGTCCGACATGGTAGGTTTTGCAAAGTCCCCCGGCAAGGGTCCATCCTTCTGGGTTGACCACTATTGAAGATCCTGTCTAATGTCAGGACCCACTTCAATACCTCATCCCAAGAAAGCATAACTCATGGAAGCAAGCTCTTCCAAAAGGAACTTTTATTAGGACCAGATGGATTACACCCCAAGGTTCTCAAGGAACTGGCAGATGTGATCTCAGAACCACTGAACTATATTTTTCAAAGATCTTGGAGCACTGGGGAACTACCAGAGGACTGGAAAAGAGCTGATGTAGTTCCCATCTTCAAAAAAAGAAAAAAATGGATCCAGGAAATTGCAGACCTATCAGCCTGACCTCAATACCTGGGAAGATTCTGGAAAAGATAATCAAACAACGAATCAGCGAACACCTAGAGGCAAACAAAATCACTACTAAAAGCCAACATGGGTTTGTCAAAAACAGATCATGCCAGACAAATCTTATTGCATTCTTTGACCAAGTGACAAAATTAGTGGACCAGAGGAATGCTGTGGATATAATTTACTTGGACTTCAGTAAGGCATTTGATAAAGTAGATCACAACCTACTACTTGATAAGATAGAAAAATGTGGGTTAGACAGCATCACC
>NW_015389816.1:171279-173113 GCF_001527695.2 Protobothrops mucrosquamatus | reverse complement strand
AACAAAGATGATTAGGGGACTGGAGGCTAAAACATATAAGGAACGGTTGCTGGAATTGGGTATGTCTAGTTTAACGAAGAGAAGGACGAGGGGGGACATGATAGCAGTGTTCCAATATCTCAGGGGCTGCCACAAAGAAGAGGGAGTCAAGCTATTCTCCAAAGCGCCTGAAGGCAGGACAAGAAGCAATGGATGGAAACTAATCAAGGAGAGAAGCAACCTGGAACTAAGGAGAAACTTCCTGACAGTTAGAACAATTAACCAATGGAACAACCTGCCTCCAGAAGTGGTGAATGCTCCAACACTGGAAGTTTTTAAGAAGAGACTGGACAGCCATCTGTCCAAAATGGTGTAGGGTTTCCTGCCTGAGCAGGGGGTTGGACTCGATGACCTCCAAGGTCCCTTCCAACTTTGTTATTGTTATTGTTATTGTTATTGTTATTGTTATTGTTATTGTTATTGTTATTGTTATTGTTATTGTTATTGTTATTGTTATTGTTATTGTTATTGTTATTGTTATTGTTATTGTTATTAGGAGAAGCTGATAGTAGGCATACTAGACAGGATCTGAGGATTTCCCGTGCAGATCGATAGGTTAAAGTGTCCCCAAGCAAACCCCATCCCATAGTTCATCCGGACGGTTCAAACCCTGCCAATCCCCAGGTGTTAAGTCCATTGTGGGAAAGGGGAGATAACATCGGGCCGGCTCTGGTCGTAGCAGCGATGTTTAGACGACTCTTCGCACCTTCTCTTGAGAGCGGAGAGATAAGCCAGTTGCCGGAGGTTGCATTCCTTTCTTCCTCCCCCTTTGCTAGCTGACAGTTTAGGGAGAAGAAAGTACAGAGAGAAATAGTGCAGGAAAGTGAAGTGTTACATTGTAGCGAAAGAGGAAGCTAAGGCAATAAACCCGCGATCCTTCCCCCCTCCCCTCTAGGAGTATGGCAGAACCCAGGGAGAGAAGAGAATGGAATTTGGGTCAGAGAAGAAGAGCAATGGAAGTATGAAATCAGATAGATATGGGTTCTGACAGCCCACAAATTTCTCACCTGGCTATAGAGATTTCATGAAGATTGCAGCTTAAGTATACCCCAAATCAGTCTAAATAGGGGGGGCATACTCAGTGGTGGGATTCATCCAGTTCGCACCAGTTCTGTAGAACTGGTAGCTAATTTTTTTTTTCAAAATTTTATTTATAATACAATTAAAAAACATTGGATATAACGTGACATTCCAGTATATACATTCTTATCAAATTATTCCACATTTTACAATCAATTCTTCATCTCTAGATATACATCTAAGTTTTATATACAGTACTTATTCTAAAATAATATATATTTCTATCTTAACGCTAGTCTTTAATCCCAACCGTCCTCCTCGAATCCCTCCAGCGGTAAAATTTATCCCAGGTTTCAAAATAAACTGATCCGCATTTGTCTTTCAATACCATTGTGAGCCTGTCCATTTCCGCACATGATAATATTTTATATAGTGACTCTTCCTCTGTGGGAATTTCTTTGCTCTTCCATTTTTGCGCAAACGCAAGCCTAGCTGCAGTCAAGATGTGTAACAGCAAATAGATTGTTCCCTTATTGTATTTCTCTGTAGTTATTCCCAACAAGAAATGTTCATGTTTTCAAAAATTTTAAGAAAAAGAAAGGAATTTGCTTTCTTAGCTCAAGAATTGAAGAAGCAGCAAGTGCCTTTTAGATGGGAAATACCAGTTGGAATGGCCTTGACATATGCTGGGAACCGTTTTAGACTCAACACAGTTTCGAAGGCTAAACATTTTTATTCAACGATTCTGAAAGCTGACTCATCTTTTACATCGCCA
>NW_015389816.1:163906-168382 GCF_001527695.2 Protobothrops mucrosquamatus | reverse complement strand
ACTACAATTTGCTCAAGTGATAGTAAATGGAGGTTTGACAGAATCAATTAAAATTGAAAAAGGTACAAGGCAAGGTTGTCCACTATCACCTTTATTGTTTATTTTGACTTTGGAGATCTTATTAATCAAGATCCGTGAGTCTTCATCTATAAAAGGAATAACTTTGGGTAAGAATGACTATAAGCTTAGAGCTTTTGCTAATGACCTGGTTTTTACCCTGTCCCAACCAACAGACTCGGCAAGAAATCTGATACAGATATTGAAGCAATATGGACAGGTGTCTGGATTTAAAGTAAACAATAATAAGACTAAAATATTATCTAAAAATATGTTTATGAAAGATAAAGATATATTAAGTAGTGTAACGGGTTTTGAAATAGTGAAAAAAGTGAAATATTTGGGTGTTGATATTACTGCTTCTAACGTTAAATTGTATACAAATAATTATGATAAATTATGGAGTAAAGTTCAAAAGGATTTGAAGGAGTGGAAGAAATTGCAATTATCATTATTGGGAAGAATTTCAGTGATAAAAATGAACGTTCTCCCAAAGTTTCTTTTTTTGTTCCAGATGATACCTATTTTAAAAAAGGTTTCAAATTTGGAGGAGTGGAAAATAGGTATTGTTGTGTCCTGAGCCTGCAAGATGCAGGCTCGGGACGTTGCAAGAGTCCCGGGCAATTGCAGAAGCTGCCCGGGACCAGACTGAGCGGCGCCAGCCTTGTGCGCATGCGCAAGGCGGGAAAAGCCCGCCTCATGATTGGTTGAACTTGCCTGGGGATCAGAGGGTATAAATAGAGGCCTGCGTGCCTCTGCTCTGGTTGTTCGAGAGTGGAGCAAACAATAAAGACTTGTTGGAGATGAATCGTCTCAAGCGCCATTATTCCCAGGACTTAACACTGGCGATGAAGGTGGGATTCAGTCTCTACAGCTAAGAAAAGGTAGAAGACTCACCCAAAGAAGTCCGGGAAAGAAACGGCGTGGAAGTCAGCGTTATCCTGCCAGTACGAAATCGCTGGAGGGTGCGTGCGACCGAAGAAGAAGAAATCGTGATCATCAATCATGGATAAGGTTGGGCAATTAGAGGCTTTCGATGTCTCTCACCCCGAGAGGTGGGAATCTTACGTGGCAAGAGTCGAGACGTATTTTTGCATCAACCAGATTCGAGAGGAAGGCTTAAAGGCTGCCACATTGTTGTGCGTTTGTGGGCAAGACGCCTTTGAGATCGCCGAGAGTTTAATCTCCCCAGACTCGCATGGAAGCGGTATCATACTCCGACCTCAAGAAAACCTTAAAGGAACACTTCCAGCCCAAGCAATCAGTCTTGGCTTGGAGGCACACATTTCAACAGAGAGATCAGCGTGTCGGAGAATCAGCAAAAGACTACGTTGCGGCCTTGAGAAGAGCAGCTAAACCGTGCGACTTCAAGGACTTAGAAGAAAGACTTCGCGATCGCTTTGTATGCGGGCTGAGAAACACAGAATTGCAGCAGAGACTGTTCGCTAGGGAAGATGTTTCCTTACAAGATGCTCTGCGAGAGGTTTCAGCTGAAGAAGCTGCCGGCGGGGCGGTCAAGAACATGCGGCCCAAGAGAAACGCTCCTGAGACCGCCACTATTCACAAGGAAGACGTGCGCGAGGAGTCGGATGAAGATCCTGAAGAAGAGGTGGATAAGCTTTACCAAGCTACTGGAAGAAAGTCCAAGGATCGTCAGGACAAGGGCCCAGCTGAGCTTCGTTGCCTTGGATGCGGGGGACGCCACAAGCGAGCTGAATGCCGGTTCCGTTCCGCCATTTGCCGAGCGTGCGGGAAGAAGGGCCACATCGCTGCGGTCTGCCTGGGTCGACAGAAGGTACAACCGAAGGAAGAATTGAATCTGAAAGGTACCAGGGTGCCCAGCCAAAACAGGGTGGGGTTCTGTGCAACACGCCGGAACATTTTAAGAATAGGCANCAGGGTATTCACCCATCTGATGCTAAGCTCAAAGCTATTCAGAAGGCTCCAAGCCCCAAGTCTAGGGGCGAACTGCAAGCCTTTTTAGGTTTATTGAATTTCTATCATGCATTTCTACCTCACAAAGCTGCTATTGCTGAGCCATTGCACAGACTCCTTGACAAGAAT
Source organism: Protobothrops mucrosquamatus (assembly GCF_001527695.2). Taxonomy (NCBI): domain Eukaryota; kingdom Metazoa; phylum Chordata; class Lepidosauria; order Squamata; family Viperidae; genus Protobothrops; species Protobothrops mucrosquamatus. The sequence continues at coordinate 166,261 of NW_015389816.1, read as the reverse complement.
GCGTGTTGGTGCTGGACCAAGGTCCATGAGGGCAGTTTCAATGAGGTCAAAGCTTTGCTTACATCCAATGCGGTGTTGGCTCATTTTAATGAGCAGTTGCCAGTGTGCCTGGCTTGTGATGCCTCACCCTACGGTGTGGGCGCTGTTCTTAGCCATTTGGCGGCTGATGGGACTCAGGTCCCTGTGGCTTACTATTCTAGGACCTTATCTGCTGCTGAGCGCAACTATGCTCAAATTGATAGGGAAGGTTTGGCTTTGGTGGCTGGTATTAAAAAGTTCCATGATTTCATCTATGGCCGCCATTTTACGGTCTTCACGGACCACAAGCCCTTACTGGGGCTATTTACCACCTCCAAAGAAACTCCTCATATCCTATCTCCTCGTATGCTCCGTTGGTCCATCTTCCTCTCAGCTTATGATTATTCACTGGTCCATAAGCCTGGCAAGGAAATGGGTCACGCAGATGCTTTGAGTAGGCTGCCATTACCTACTGTGGAGCCTGATCCCGCTCCTGCTGTACACATATTGTCCATTCAGGAGTTGCCTGAATGCCCCCTCAATGCTAGGGATGTGGCTGCTGAAACTGCCACTGACCACACACTCAAACGCGTGCTGTCATGGGTTCTCTCTGGGTGGCCTGACAGGTGCCCTGCAGAGGAATTTCAACGTTTTTGGGTCAAGAGGCACGAGTTGTCCACTTTCAATGGTTGCTTCCTCTGGGGATCGAGAGTTGTGATCCCGGCCTCATTGAGGGCTAGAATCTTGATCTCATTACATGAGGGTCACCCTGGAATTGTAAGGATGAAAGCGCTTGCTCGCAGCCATCTGTGGTGGCCTGGCATTGACCGGGCCATCGAGTCCCAAGTACACGGATGTCATACCTGCCAACAGTCCAGACCTGAAATGCCCCAGGCCCCTGTACACAGGTGGGAGGAAACACACACTCCATGGTCTAGAATACATGTAGATTATGCTGGGTCCTTTCAGGGTCAATTCTTCCTGGTTGTTGTTGACAGCCATTCCAAATGGCTGGAGGTCGTGCCTGTGTCTTCTACCACAGCCGCCAAGACTATCCAGGTGTTGAGGAACATTTTTGATGCACACGGGTTGCCAGATGTTCTAGTGTCGGATAACGGTCCTCAATTTACTTCTACTGAGTTTCAGGGATTTCTTCGGACCAACATGATCCGACATGCTGCTTCGGCTCCCTTCCATCCTTCCACCAACGGTCTGGCTGAACGGATGGTCCGCGTCACCAAGGACGCCCTCAAGAAGCTGACTTACGGCAACTGGCATCACAGGTTGGCTGATTTTCTCTTGGCACATCGTACTACTCCTTGCACTGCCACGGGTAAGTGCCCGGCCGAACTCCGCTGGGGTCGTCGGCTCGTGACTAAATTGGACAGGCTGCATCCGGAACGTGTAGCTGCTCAGGTGTCTCAGCCACACCCACCACGGGTCCTTCGTGAAGGTGATCCTGTCTGGGCCAGGAATTACGGGCCTGGCCACCTTTGGGTACCGGCTGTGTCTGTAAAGTCTCGGGGCCTCTGTCTTACGAGGTGTCCCTGCCAGACGGCCGCGTACTTCGCCGCCACATCGATCAATTACGTGTGAGGTGGGACGCGCCTATGGTTCCTTCTCAGTCTCCTCTGGGGGGGGAGGAGGAATGGGAAATGCATTCTGGAATTCAAAATCAACAGCCTACGTTGGCTGTAGAAAGGGAAACGGGTATTCAACACCCAACTTCCACAGGTGTTTCAGGTAGCAGTTCTTGGGAAAGGGAGTACATAGACACTCCCACACACACTCCAGCCTGGGAGTCCCACCGGTGGCAGACTAATTATCCACCCCTATCAAGCAATACTCCAGACACGGAGAATACCTGGGAGCATACTCACAACTCACAACATGCAAGAGAGCAGGCAATACAAAAGGGAAACACGTCCCTTGCTGAAAGGGCTCAGAGGAGGATGTCCTCACGCATTAGGGCTAACAGGGAGGCATCCCTAGTCCCTAGCACTACAGAAACGAGCCAGGAATCCCACATTCCTTCAGGAAATACGGGAATGAACTCACAGGGGTTAGATAACTCCATGGAGGGTAGGTCAACCAGGTTTAGCGACCAACAGGGCCCGGACTGCTCAATTACAGGCGATGGGCTGGAAAGCCAAGCTGAAGTCACTGGTCATTCACAGGGCACTTCACCTAGAGCAAGCGGCCACGGGAATAACAATACAAACTCTCCAGGTCTGAGAAGGTCACTCAGGGCAAGAGGCCCTCCCAAATACCTAGCCGATTACGTAAGGTGAACAGGTATATAGCAAGAGCTGACTGAATGTGCTGGCGGGTTGTATT
>NW_015389816.1:158798-162611 GCF_001527695.2 Protobothrops mucrosquamatus | reverse complement strand
AGCAAGGATACTAGTTGCTCAAAATTGGAAAAAGAAGACATTACCAACTATGGATGATTGGAGACAGAAGGTATCGTATTTTGCGGAGATGGCAAAAATATCCGCATACCTGAAGGATCATTCTCAGGAGAAATTTATCTCAATATGGAGAAGATGGATAGATTATATTCAGAGAAAATATGAACTGAATAATTATCATCTAGCTTTTGATTAAAAAATTTTTTATAAACATATATAAAAACAAATAATTGCTATATTTATAAAAATTTGTATGAATTTTAATGTTATTTTAGAGTCACAGTAAGTTTATACTAGTGTGTTGTAGTAATGAGTAGCTTTGGATAGAATGGGATTATTGTGTGTTTACTATCTGGTTCAGCTCTGGGAAGTCCTGGGGGGGGAGGGGGGAAAGGGAATAGATATGTATATAAACTGATGTATTGTAGATTTATATATGTGATACTTTTTTAAGGAGGTGCCCGTGGATACCCCAACTGCACCAGACGGGATGGTTGAGAGAGGAAGGGAAGTAGGAGAGAGGGAGGAAGGAGGAGAGGTTGAGGTTAGGGAGGAGGAAGGTATGGAAAGTGAAAGAGGGGGGTGCAGGGGGGGGCACCGGACACTTCCATGAACGTATTGAGTAGTGTTATTTTTTTTTGGGTTGATATTGTGATTAATTGCATCATATTTATGTTATTGTTTCTAATTGAAAAATCAATAAAATCTTAAAAAAAAAGAAAAAGAAAGAAATGTTCAGGTTTTAACTCTAAGTCCAATATTAATATATCTTTCAGCCAACTTCGTGTCCTATTCCAATACTCACGAGCCTTTGGGCATTCCCACCACATATGGTAATTGCTGATTTACATTTCCTATTGCTGATTTACATTTCCAGCATAAAGGTGAGATATTTGAACCCATTTTGGCTAACCTTACGGGTGGGAAGTGCCATCTATAGAACATCTTGTAAAGATTTTTCTTGTACGAGGTAGCTAGAGTGATTTTTCTATTTCTTTCCCACAGTTCTTGCCAAATATGCAGGTCGATACTGAAACCAAAATCCCTACTCCAAATTAACATAGTCTCTTTGACCTGTTCTTCATACATTGCCTGGTCTAAAAGAAAGTGATATATTTTTAATCATTTTATCTTCGGGACCTAATAATATTTTATCTAGTTCTGTCAGTTCTATTTTTATACCCCACTCTTTTTTGTCTTTCCTATATCTTGCTTGTAGTTGGAGGTATGCTCACCATTCTAATTCTATCCCTGCATCTTGAAGATTTTTCCTCGATTTTAATTCTCCTCTCTCATCTGTTTTTATAGGTTATTAATTTCCCCAACTGAATGAACCTTGGGTGTATATACATTTCTAGTGTTGAAATCCAATTGGGAACTTGCCTATAATTCTGTTGCCGGATTTTGGTCCATACATCTATTAATGCCCGTCTGATGTAGTGCCTCCAGAAGTACTGGTGAACTTTATGTTTCTCATCCCATAACATGGCGTGCAATCCAGTCTGCATGTCATGACCTTCCAATTTTAATAATCTCCGATTTTCCAGTCAAATCCAATCCCGCACCCATAGTAGAATTGTAGATTGATAGTATTTTTCCAGGTCGGGGAGGCCAAGACCCCCTGCCCTTTCCTTAGCATCCTGTAATAATTTTAATTTAATCCTTGATTTTTTTCCTTGCCAAATGAATTTAAGTATGGATTGGTTGAAATTTCGAAAGAATTCCTTTTCTAATCTAATTGGTATACATTGAAATAGAAATAATATTTTAGGTAGTACGTTCATTTTAATTACGGCAATTCTACCAATGAAAGAGAGCTGGAGATTTGTCCAGGTATCCAAGTCAGTTTTAATCTGTTCCATTAATTTATCATAATTGTCTCTCTTAGTTGTTACACACCTAGCTGTTAAGTGTATCCCTAAGTATCTTATTTTCTTTGTGATCTGAATGCCTAATCTATCAGCTAATTCGTTTTTCTGTGTTCTAATCATATTCTTCACGAGCATTTTGGTTTTTTCCTTATTTATCTTTAGGTCTGCCATTTCACCATATTCACCCAGTACTTCCATTAGCCTTGTCCCTGATTGTAAAGGCTCTTCGAGTATGAAAACAAGATCGTCAGCAAAGGCTTGCAATTTGAAGATTTCTCTCTTAATCTCTAAACCTTTAATATGCTCATCTTTCTGAATCATTCTATTTAGTACCTCCAGGGATAATATAAACAATAGTGGAGATAACGGGCAACCTTTCTGTTGTGTCCTGAGCCTGCAAAAGCAGGCTCGGGACGTTGCAAGAGTCCCGGGCATTTGCAAAAGCTGCCCGGGACCAGACTGAGTGGCGCCGGCCTTGCGCACATGCGCAAGGCGGGAAAAGACCGCCTTGTGATTGGTTGAAGTTGCCCGGGGATCAGAAGGTATAAATAGAGGCCTGCGTGCCTCTGCTCGGGTTGTTCGTTGATTGGAAGCAGAGAATAAAGACTTGTTACAAATGCTTCGTCTCAAGCGCCATTATTCTCCGGACTTAACACTGGCGACGAAGGTGGGATTCAGTCTATACAGCTAGGAAAGCTTGAAGACTCACCCAAAGAAGTCCGGAAGAGAAAACGGCGTGGAAGTCAGCATTATCCTGCCAGTACGAAATCGCTGGAGGGTGCGTGCGGTTGAAGAAGAAGACCCTGATCCTCGATCATGGCGAAAGTTGGGCGTTTAGCAGAATTCGACGTCTCTCACCCCGAGAGGTGGGAATCTTATGTTGCAAGAGTCGAGACGTATTTTCGCATAAACCAGATAAGGGAGGAAGGCTTAAAGGCTGCCACATTGTTGTGCGTTTGTGGGCAAGACGCCTTTGAGATCGCCGAGAGCCTAATCGCCCCGGACTCGCTGGAAATGGTATCATACTCCGATCTGAAGAAAGTTTTAAAGGAACATTTCCAGCCCAAGCAATCTGTTATGGCTTGGAGGCACACATTTCAACAGAGAGATCAGAGAGTTGGGGAGTCAGCAAAAGAATTCGTTGCGGCCTTGAGAAGAGCAGCTAAACCGTGTGATTTCAAGGACTTAGAGGAAAGACTGCGTGATCGTTTTGTGTGCGGACTGCGGAACACAGACTTACAGCAGAGACTGTTCGCCAGGGAAGATGTCTCCTTCCAAGATGCTCTGAGAGAGGTCTCAGCAGAAGAAGCTGCAGGTGGGGAGGTCAAGAACATGCGGCCTAAGCGAAACGCTCCAGAGACGGCCACTATTCACAAGGAAGACGTGCGCGAGGAGTCGGAAGAAGATTCTGAAGAAGAGGTGGATAAGCTTTACCAAGCAGCTGGGAGGAGGTCCAAAGATCGTCAGGACAAGGGCCCAGCTGAGCTTCGTTGCCTCGGATGCGGTGGACGCCACAAGCGAGCGGAATGTCGGTTCCGTTCCGCCATTTGCTGTGCGTGCGGAAAGGCCACATCGCTGCAGTCTGCCTGGGTCGACAGAAGGTACAACCGAAGGAAGAATTGAATCTGAAAGGTACCAGGGTGCCCAGCCAAAACAGGGTGGGGTTCTGTGCAACACGCTGGAACATTTTAAGAATAGGCACACACAAACCCCTTAAAAAGAAATTATCTCTTAAGGTGAAATTGCAGGGAGTTCCATTGTCGATGGAACTTGACACGGGGTCTGCCCTATCCATAATTTCCCTCAACACATTTCACAAAATCTGCAGCAGCAGTGGCCAGCGAGTTTCCTTAAGGCCCTCTAATGTAATCCTTACGGATTTCCAAAATTCTCAAGTGTGCGTTAAGGGGGAGGCCACCCTTAA
>NW_015389816.1:143309-158405 GCF_001527695.2 Protobothrops mucrosquamatus | reverse complement strand
ACAAGACAACCACAGGGCAATGCACCTAGTGTGGGAAGCAACGGGGAAAACACTACAAGTTCCCCAGGTCCGAGAAGGTCGCTCAGGGTCAAAGGCCCTCCCAAATACCTTGCAGATTACGTAAGGTGAGCATGTTCATTGCAATAACTGAACTAGAGGTTCTGACTGGTTGACTCTACGTAAACGATGCTGGGGCTACGGGGTCTCTGTATGACGGAACAGTTCCACATCTTACACACACTGTGTAACTTAACTTATTAGTTAATTATATAACCATCACTATGATGGCGTCCATGTGGGCGCCCTATTATTTCATTTAGGGGGGAGGGGTGTTGTGTCCTGAGCCTGCAAAAGCAGGCTCGGGACGTTGCAAGAGTCCCGGGCATTTGCAAAAGCTGCCCGGGACCAGACTGAGTGGCGCCGGCCTTGCGCGCATGCGCAAGGCGGGAAAAGACCGCCTCGTGATTGGTTGAAGTTGCCCGGGGATCAGAAGGTATAAATAGAGGCCTGCGTGCCTCTGCTCGGGTTGTTCGTTGATTGGAAGCAGAGAATAAAGACTTGTTAGAAATGCTTCGTCTCAAGCGCCATTATTCTCCGGACTTAACACTTTCCTTGTACCTTTTTGGATTTGAAAGCTTTTAGTAGTTTCTCCATTGATTATCACTTTAGCTACCTGTTTGGAATAAATCGCTTTGAACATGTTTATGAAATTATCCCCAAAATCCATGTATTCCAATTGGTTAAACATAAAATCCCATTTCACATTATCGAATGCCTTTTGTGCATCAAGAAAGATTAGTCCCATTTGTTTTTCATTGTGGACTTCATAATATTCCAATATGTCCAATATGATCCTAACATTGTTTCTTATATATCTTTTGGGTAGAAAACCATTTTGATCCGTATGTATAAATTTTACTTAGAATCTTTCAATACGTTTAGCCATTATGGCCATGAAAATTTTATAGTCCGAATTTAATAATGAAATGGGCCTATAGTTTTTAATGAACGCCAAATCTGAATTGTCCTTGGGGATCAAAGTGATAGTTGCTTCTTCCCATGAGATCGGAATTTTCGCATTCTTCAGAACCTCGTTGAATAGATCTATTAATATTGGACTTAGAGATTCTTGCATAATTTTGTATATTTCTATTGGTAAACCATCCGGACCTGGGGCTTTATTGTTTTTTTGTTTCTTAATTGCCTCAGATAGTTCTAAAGGTGTTATCTCTTTGTTTAACATATTTTTAATCTCTTCTGGAACTTTCGGTAGATCAGCTGATTGCAAATATTTTAGTATATCATCCTTGTTTTTCCGTTCTACATCTTTGTATAATTTCTTATAAAACTCATAGGCCACCATTTTCTTCCTTTCATTCTGATATACCATCTCTCCTTTTTCATTGTATAGTTTGCTAATCCTCTTTTTATCGTTATGTTTCTTTATCCTGTAAGCCAACCATCTACCTGGTTTATTGGCGTTTTCAATTTTTTTTTTGCTTGGTACGTTTTATTTGTTGCCCCAGTTCTTCCTTTTCAATGATATTTATCTTATGTTTAATTAAATCTATTTGTTGTTTCAGGTCACGCCTTTGTGGTTCGTTTTGTAGATTTTTCTCAACCCTGCTAAGTTCTTCTTCAAGATTTCTTTGTCACTGTATTTTAATTTTATTTTCCCTAGCCATATAAGCAATTGCGACACCTCTCATGTAGGCTTTGGCTGTGTCCCATAAGTTTTGGGAATTTGTATCTTCCTTTTTATTCATCTGGAAGAATAGGCCCATTTGATCTTCCAATTTCAATTTAAATTCTTGGTGGTTTAAAATTGCTCTTTTCAGAGTCCACCTCCTTATTTTCTTTTGCCCTCTCCATTTAATTCTAATTGGATTGTGGTCAGCCCACGAATTTTTATCAATTATAACATCTTCCACTTCCGAATTTAGGTCTGTTGACAACCACGCCATATCAATCCTGGACCATGAGAGATGTCGCCCCAAAAAATACGTATACTGCTTTTTCCCTGTATTCCTCTCCCTCCAAATATCCTGAATGTTGAACTCCTCCACCATTTCTAAGAAAGTACTAGGTAATGTTGGTCTAATTCCTTTTCTGGTCTTATCACTTTTATAATCCAATTGTCTATCCTTGATCGCATTGAAATCTCCCATTATACAAATGTTATCATAATCAAACTCACTAATAATGCTATGTAGTTTTTTTAATAAAATTGTTTCTGACCTTCATTGGGAGCATAGATTCCCACAAGAGCTATTTTTATTTTATTCAAAATTACTTCTATTATTAAGATTCTACCATCTTCATCATTATAAATATGTTTTGTTGGAATTTCCTCATTAATATATGCTACTACTCCTGCTTTTTTTTGTTGTGAGAGCGCTGCAAACATTTTTCCCAGCTTGGGGCAATTTAATAAATGTTGATGCTGTTTTTTAATATGCACTTCTTGTAGAATTATTATATCCAAATTCATCTTGCCCAGTTTATTTAAGAATTTTTTCCTCTTTAATGGGGAGTTAAAACCATTAACGTTCAGGGATATAATCTCAATTCCTTCTTTTGCCTCTTTATCTATATTTGGATCTTGTTACTATTGTCGGTCTAGACTCTTTAGCTTGTACTTCTCTTTCCACTGGCATCCTTGTCGATCTAACCTCTTTAATTGCTTTAAGTCTATCCTCATCATATTTCCCATTGTCTTTTTCAGTCTCTATATCATCACCTCTCCCAGTTCCCTTCTCTTTAATTTGTAATTCCTTTCCTTCTGTGGCCTGTGGTGGGATCTCACCTTCTTCTCTTGCCTGTCTTTCAACTAATTCCTCCTCACTTCCAAAATTTTGTCTATAGAATTCTTCTACTTTGTCTATTGTATCCAGCCAAAGCCTCTTTTCCTGCCACACGACCATAATCCCTTCCGGTACCAACCATCTAAAATTAATATTTTTTCTTATCAATTTAGAGGTTATTTGTTGGTAAGGTCTTCTCATATCTCTCACCCTTCTTGGTACTTGCTTAAGCACAATTAGCTGTCTGCCTTGGTATTCCAATGGATCATCTCTGGTCCTAAATAATATTTCATCTCGGACAGATTTCTTAACGAATCTGATATGGACCTCTCTGGGGAGGTTGTGCCGTCTCGCATAGTTCGTGTGGATTCTATAAATCTCATCGATCTCATTCACCATTTCCTCTTTACTAGTCCCTAGGGCCCTCACCAGAATATCTGTCACCATTACTGGTAAATCTTCACCTTTTGTCTCTCTAATATTTTGGATCCGTAGGTAATAGGCAGCCTTCTCTACTTCCAGGGAAATAACTGTCAATTCTAATTCCCTGTTAGCCTGAACTAATCTCTCATTCATTTTGTCTACTCTCAGTTCTTCTTTTCCCATTCTTTCTTCCATTTCCTGTATTTTTTGTTCGTTTTTCATGATCTGTTGCTGAAAGCACTCAAATTTCCCATCCATAGACCTCATCTTTTCCTTAAGTTCCCCTGTATCGTTTCTCACTTCCCCTATCTCTTTTTTTAAATCTTCATGATTTTTACACATCACCTCTTGCATTGATTGCAACATTAGTTGCAAATCTTTAAATGAAATTGCTCTGTCTCTTTGTGTCACCTCTTCCAGGGATCTTTGCCTAGCTGGGCTTGGTTCCATTGGTGAGGTATGTATTGTCTGCTTCTTCCCTATTCCAACTCTCGTGAGATTAGGAATGCTTGTCATCTTTCTCAACTCTTCAAACCAGCCACCCCACTTATTTACAGTTACTCCGTTTCTCTCCAGAGTATCTAGATTGTCAATATCAAAGCTAAATATGTTATGCTTTATATATAATAGTAACTTATGAATTAAATATATTGGATACAAGTATTCATATACTTAACCATATATATGTATATATGTAACAAAAGTCAATATCCACAATAAGCTTATCAGTAAATATAGTCCAAAGTCAATTTTTGATTAAAAGCTAGAATCCATCATTTCAAAAAGTTCAATGGTTATATATTTTCCTTATAGTTCCTTATAGTATCTTTTAGGTTTTGAGTTCAAGAAAAGAGATTTTACACTACTTTCTGATTTATACTTACAACCAAAACTAAGTGTGTTTTAAGTCACAAGTTTGCTGTTTCCTCTTATCTTCTTTCCCTGCTTTCCTCTCCACTTTCCCTCCTGGGTTGTTCTCAATTCAACCAGCAGGTGTCTCTCTTGCTGTTATTTCTAGAGATCAGCCTACAGTCTCAGGACAAAATGTCTGCTTCCTTGGCTTCTTCCGCACTTTCACTCTGTGGTTTTACAATGACTTTGCCTCTCGAAGTTAGACTTCCCTTATAGAAAGGGAGGGAGGAGAGAAAGAAAGGAGAAAAAAGAAGGAGGAAGGCAAAGAAAACTCCTCGTCAATTTGAAGTTCTCCAACTGGTGTAATTGCACCAATGCAGGCAACCCTTCTGTGCCCGAACTTTGTTTTTGTCCCTAGTGAAAGAGCGAGGAGGGAAGCTCCTCTCCTCTTATTCTTCTGGGCTCCTTAGTTCGTCCTTTCCAGAAAACCTCCGGCAGATTCTTTCACCGGATCACTCCTACTGAGACATCAGGATTACTTTGACTGGATCTGTCACGTCTCTATCTCGCTAGATCACCACTATCATCGCTCAGCTGTCGGCTGTCATTTCTTTGTGGCCATTAAAGGCCGTCTCCTTCCTCCGCTCAGCTTTCCAAGGCTCTTCCTGGGTTCGCTAATCTCGGCTGCCACCAGAGATCGCTCCTCAGGGTGCCTCTTGATTTCGGATCCCCCTCCAAGAAATCCGGGACCTTGAAGGGTCCGTCAAATGGTCGAAAGCGAGTATAGACATTCCGGAGTATCGTCCAACACACCTGTTCTTTTGACAGCTGGCCCTGCCCCCCCTGGTAGCTAATTTTTTGTTGCCCCGGCCCAGAATGGACTTCCGGAAGCGGCATCCACACAGAGAACTGGTTGTTCACATATTTGAATCCCACCACTGGGCATACTTCACCAACTTACTCCATATTGGGATGTCTATGACACATCTTACCAATCATCTTGTTACATCCCATTTAACACAATTACATTTACTGGTCCCTACCTTTGATTTAATTCAGCCTTATTGACATGTTTTTATCTGATTGGGAAGACTAGAACACAGTGTTGTTGGTAAAATCACAATGCTAAGCCTACTGTGAAAACACCATATTTTTTAATGTTCAATAATGAGGCCTACTGAAAAGTATTAAAGGGCAATATATGGTATATATAGCAACAGAAGCAAAGAATAATAAAGGGGAAAATGAAGGAGAGAACTCTGAGCAGACAAAAACAGCAACTAAAGGATTATTACAGTACCAAAAAGGTGTTAATACACTGCAACTATTCAAATGGAAATATCTTCCAATCATTTGTTCCAGTAGAACAAATAGGCAATATTTTTGATAAATATCTTTAAAAATATTCGATATAGTCCTAACTGGTACATCACTTGCATAAAGATCAAAAAAGTAATAGCATGCATCCTCAAAGTTTCATTTATATCCTTTTAGAAATATATTACAATGCATTCTAAACAGCATTCGGAAACTTCAGGTGGTGCAGACTGCAGCAGTGTGGGCAGTCTTTGGAGCCCCTAGAGTGGCCCATGTTACACCACTGTTCCATGAGCTGCACTGGCTGCCAGTTTGCTTCCAGGTGCAATTCAAGGTGTTGGTGATCACCTTTAAAGCCCTGCACGGCATGGGTCCAGGTTACTTGAAGAATCATCTTACCCCTATGGGAGTGGCCCGCCCCACCCATGCTGGCAGAGGAGGCATGCTGCAAATCCCATCAGTCAAGGAATTCCAGTTGGCGGGTCCAGGAGAAGAGCCTTCTCTGCTGTGGCCCTGGCCTGTTGGGACATCTTGCCCCAAGGTGAGATTGGTTCCCACCCTCCTGACCTTCTGCAAGAGCCTGAAGACCTGGCTCTGCCAGATGGCTTGGGGCCCCAATGGGGGAGTACCACACTGGAGGTGGTTGATCAACTAATAGCAGTTCCCACCTCTTCCCCCCCCCAATACATTCTGCTCCTTTCCTCCCCATCTTTTAGTTTTAGTTATAATTTGTATTTTTATTACAATTTTATTGTGATTTTATATGTTTATACAGTATATATATATTTATGATTTTATTTTGATGTTGTAAGCCGCCCAGAGTCACCTTGCAGCGATATGGGCGGCAAACAAATTTAATAAATAATAATAAAATGCATGCTAGACATGTGTAATATACTATTAAATACCACACTTTAGACAAGTCCATAGACAGAACTGAAACAATGGCAACACCACTCACAGATTTCTGACTTGACCTGTCTGCTCTTGGTACTAGGCTATGTGACATAATTAAAGAACATCTAGGAAGTGATATGAAAGACCCTTGCTTATACAGTATTCGGTATGAAAAAAATACACAGCAATTAAAAAATGTTTTAAATTTAATCAGCCACATATGATCATTCAAAGTGACATATAATATTAGCAAAACTAACAGTACATTTTCCACATCATATCTGGTATTTTTTTTAATGACACTGCTTCAAACATAAATGGTTATAAGTTTAGTTACCTGACTTCCATTGGCCTGCATCTGTTTTGGTGTTTCTTGAATTGTAGGGTTAACTGTGACTGAATAAGTATAAGCTACCTGTGGGATAAGAATGGTTTGCTTTTTGGCAGCAAGAGCTCTTAAGCATGGAACACTCTTTTGGTTAGCAATGGCGAGAATTGTAGGTAACTGGGCAGTAACTGTAGGAATAGCAATATTAATAGGATTGGCACTTGGTGGGATTACATTTACAACTGGTTCAGAGTCTGTAATACTGTTGTCCTTTTGTGGTTCTTTTTTTGCACAAGTTAAGTTCAAAGGTTCTTCCTGAACAGAATATGCACTGTTCTGGTAAACACTAGATCGTTCCAATGATTCTCCATGTTGCTTTGGTAATGACAGGTCAAGAGGTTCTCTTTGTGGCTCTTCCTGGACAACCTCATTAAGGTACAAGAAACCCTGTGCATTTCTAGATGAAGAGAGGTTAAGGGGTGATTGGGGTGGTATGTTATGCTGCGAGCCATTGTGAGCTGATCCTGTTGATACAGTCAGTGGTTTATCAGCCTTAAGAGGACTTACAGCTTTAGACTGGTTGTCTTGGTGTTCATTTGCAGCTGTAGGTCCAGTGTGGTCATCATTATTAACAGAGTTTTTTAATTTGTCAGGTTCAGGGGAAGCTAGTCCAGATGATGTTATAGAAATCTGGCCAGCCTGCATTTTTTCAAACCACTTTTTAACTGCATCCAATGGCAAATTTACTGAATCAGCAATTTTGGAGAGCTTGTTTGAGCTTGGTTGTGCATTTAATGCGTAATAGGCTTTAAGGAGGGATAAAAGGCTTTTTAAAGGAGGTTGACCATGAGATGGGTTAACCTTCCCTGCTTCTGATAAAACAGAGGATTCAGACTTCTTAACTTCTGCACTTTTGATATCATGGTGCTTTGATTCTTGAAGTGCATTAGGTTCCCCTGGACAGTCATCACAAAGAAGGCAAGTTCTATTATTGGTCTTTCCTTCAAAACATTTTTCTTTTTCAGATTTCACTCTGAGATCTAGTAGTTTCTCAGTTTTGCAGCTGTTATTTGGGGCAGGGTTTTCTTTTTTCAGATTCTGTGGTACAACCTGAAGAGGGCTAGGTTGCTCCAAACTATAATTAATGATAATTTTGGTTGTCCCATCTTGATCAATCAAAGGAAGACTAATAGCTGAAATGAGGGAATGTCCAGCTTGTTGTAGAGGTGCAGTGTTGATTGTTTCTTGTTCTTTGGATGTAAGATTGGTGTGACTGTTCTCCAATACTTGCCTTATAACATTACCATCCACTGAAACTTCAAGTACATTTTGAATATCACTTAAGTTGATGCTTATTGGAGATACCAAACCAACAGTTGGCAAAACAACAGCTTGCACCACGCCCTGAGTAGAACTGGTTGCCTGTAATGGGCTACCACCACTAAATACCCCATTTTGCAAAGGGTCTGAACAGTTGATTCCTGATGCAACCACTATAGGCTTGAATTCATAATCCACAGGTTCAGTTTTGATTTGGTTTACAGGGAGCTGTTCTTCTAAGGGCTTATTTTCTATCTTTTGTTGTACTTGTGGTCTTGTTATGCTACCGGGAGATGCAGAATGAGGAGAAGAGCACTGAGATGTCTTGATCCCTGATCGTGCTCGGCCATTCACAGCCACCATACCAATACATTTCTTACTGCTTATGTGGGAGCTGTAGGAACCAGAATGGGAAAAACGTTTTTTGCAGTTTGGGCACTCGTATGGCTTCTCTCCTGGATACATACATATATAGAAAAGAAACATCATTATAATGTAGAAATCTTACTTAAGAGGTTATAGAGTGGATTTATAAGACCAACACTGAAATAGTTCTATGAATAAAAGATAGAAGGAAACCTCTGTCCACCCTGATACCTATATAATAACTTGTTCAGATTTCCAGATACAAAATTAATATAGACTTATTGATATGTTTGTAATGGACACTGTTTGATTTGTAATGGATGCAACCAAACTCCCACCCTCTGAAAGGAATGGTATTTATACATTCATGGTTCACCTTCTTTCTACTGACTACGAAAGGGTTCCAAATTTTTCTGCAAATGATCTTGATTTCTTGTGTACATACAATTTGTACATTGCATAGAATATTTTCAATGCAATTGTCACTTCACAATTTAATCTATAAAGTAGTTATAAGGTTGAACTGCTTCAGTATTGTTCAGTGAATCTGAACACTAACACCCTGCTTAGTTTTGTTTATGGAATGTTATTCTGTTTTAAGTACTCACTGAAAAATCATATTCAATATCTCAAAATAGACAAAATTTATACTATGACCAAAAAGTAAAAAACATGTACACTGACAAGCAAAATACTAGGATACTTACCACTGTGGATTCTTAAGTGTTCCTTTAAGTGATGTTTATATTTGAAAGCTTTTCCACATTCAGTGCACTTGAATTTTCGATGTCCACTAGATTGTGCCACATGTCTCTATACGACAAACATGAAGATTAATGAGAAGACTAAACAGGAACAATGAAGCTTGTATGTGTGAGAAATTTCTTATTTTTAATAAGATACAGTGAAAATTAACACAGCTAAAAATCATTAGATGATTGAAGAGATTGTGAAAAAAAGAAGGAAAGAAGGAAAACAGGTGAGACATATTAGAAAAAAAGCCACAAAAATCACTTTATCCTCTATCTGAATTTCAGGCAGAGATGGTTTTGCAATTTTACATGCCTAGGAAATTCCATAAGGCATTCTGTTATATAAAGAATCTGAGTAAAGAAACATTATAAACATTATAGAAACATTATTTTTAATTATTTGACTTGATTTTTCCAAGCTTCTTCTTACTGTTGGCCTTGAATTCCTTTATGCATCCACATCATGAGATTGTTCCAGAGAAGATGTTCCAGTAACAAATATACTCAGACACAAATTATTCTCCAAATAAATGGTCAGAAATCTTATTTCAAAAGTGAGTACAGTTCAAGATTAATCAGTATTCCTAAACAATGCTGAAGTGACTTTAGCATAATTTTTGAAAACCACCTTTCTGCAATATATAGAATGTAAGTTTTTGTGACCTCCCTTTCTGCATGAAATAGGAGAATCAAATTTAAAAAAAAAACCTAGTAAGGAGACTCACACATTTACATAAAGTACACAGAACGCACACAATAACAGTGTTGGAAGGGACCTTGGAGGTCTTCTAGTCCAACCCCCTGCTCAAGCAGGAAACCTTATACCGTTTCAGACAAATCATTGTCCAGTCTCTTCTTAAAAACTCCAGGGTTGGAGCATGCACAATTTCTGGAGGCAAGTGGTTCCACTGATTAATTGTTCTAACTGTCAGGAAATTTCTCCTGGTTCTCTCCTTGATAAATTTCCATCCATTGCTTCTTGTCCTGCCTTCTGGTGCTTTGGAGAATAGGTTGACCCTCTCTTCTTTGTGGCAGCCCCTCAAATATTGGAACACTGCCATCATGTCACCCCTAGTCCTTCTTTTCATTCAACTAGACATACCCAATTTCTGCAACCATTCTTCGTATGTTTTAGCCTCCAGTCCCCTAGTTGCCTGGAGACCACATAGATGATGGTAAACTCACCCTTATGCTGTGAGTGACAAAAAAGACTTGCAGGCAACAGACATCAGAAACAAACATACACAGAGGCGATCTGTTGGCTTGGTCTCTTGCTAGTTCTCCCAGGAGTTGCCAAACCCTCCTCCTGAAACCTGCTGCTCACTCCCCCCAACACCTTGTGGTGCAAGTTGACTAGAGAGGCTGCCACCAGGTACTTCACTTGAGAAAAGTCTTCTCTGCCACTGATTTACTAGGGAGAAGGTAAGTGGCAATCTCCTTCCTCCAGTAACCTGAACACTCAGTGTACTTAGAGGCTAGATCCCTTACCCAGCACCAGCACCTCATTAAGAATTTAGCTTGCTACCAGTACCTCAATTCACTATATTTCAGCCTGGCTGCTGTTGGCTGAGGCTTTGCCCTTACATGGTTTTCATAACCTTGAAAGAGAAAAGACAAATGTACAACAACAAAGATAAAATGGGGCTCAGCCTGCACTCTGGCACCATGGCATCGGACCTGGCTACCTCCGAGACCGCCTTCTGCCACAGATCACCTCTCACCGGCCGATACGCTCCCACAGAGAGGGTCTCCTCAGGGTGCCGTCAACCAGACAGTGCCGGTTGGCGACCCCCAGGGGGAGAGCCTTCTCTGTTGGAGCTCCCACCCTCTGGAACGAGCTGCCCCCAGAGATCCGGGTGATTCCGGATCTCCCCTCCTTCCGCCGCGCCCTCAAGACATGGCTGTTTCAGCTGGCAGGACTGGCCTAGGGATATTTTAAATTGGATTTTAATCAATTTTTAAAATATGAAAAGGCCTATTTAAATATATCTTTTAATTTATTTTAAATTTTGTATATTTGTATTAATTCTTTTGTTTTAACTGGCTGTAAGCCGCCCTGAGTCCACCAGGAGAAGGGCGGGATATAAATACAATAAACTCTAAACTCTAAACTCTTATCTACATTCATCTGAGAGGTGAAACCCACCTCCTGATTGTGTCTTCATTGCTTGCTTTTCCCAGACTTCTCTGCCAGTTTTCTGAATTAACCTTTGCATTTCTGAACATCCTGAAATGGAACACCTTGACATTCACTATAGAAGTGTAGTCCTTTCTAGGGCTGTATGGTATCTTTTATATCTGTATGACATTATCCCAGTGTAAATTTGTATTTTGCATTTTAGTGTATTGTCTCTCTCCCTATATTTTAAACTACTTCAATGTTATTCAGATTTGTTAGTCTCTCTTGTGTATATTGGTACAGTACACAAGACCAATAATATTAATTGGTCTTGGTAATAATATTACTAAATATCTAGTAGAACTATCATAGTTTGCCATTTCTGGATTGTCTGGTTTATGTTCTATGTTCTAACCCTGTTTTATTTTTTATTTTTTTATTTTTTTATTAGTATATAATATAAAATACAAAAATACAACTGGTGGACTTATGGTCAAATAATATCTTATAAATTTGGTGCTCCTATCCTCAAATCTAAAGAGGAGTTAGAATCAGAAGGACGTATCTGTCATTAGTTTACATATTTACAATTGAAAGAAAGATTTAAATCAGACAAAAAGAGTTAAGGGTTTGACTTTGTGAAAAATGAATTGAAAATGCTACTGCATGGTAGTTATGAATATATTATTGCTAGGTCTATAAATTATTGAATTTGAATTTGGAAAATGAATATGTAAAGCATTGCATGATTCAGTGGGTAAGGAACTTTGGATATAATGTAATGCTTGAACAATGGGAGAATATGTGGATGAAAGGTTTTAAAATTTACACTAAATTATAATGTAAAAGAAAATTTCTATAAGATGATGTATCGCTGGTATTTAACACCAGACAAGTTATCCAGAATGTATAAAGGCATTTCAAATGAATGTTAGAAATGCAAATGTAAACAAGGGACCTTTTATCATTTATGATGGACATGTGACAAAGCAAAGAAATATTGGAGTAGGATCCACATCCTAATACAGAAGATTCTCAAAGTGAATATAAAGATAAAACCAGAAAATTTTCTTTTGGTTATAATGGAAAAAGACTTGGAAAAAAATGGAACTTTGATGTTATACTGTATATGTTGATGGCAGCAAGATTACTTTATGCACAAAAATGGAAGGACACTTTGATTCTCACAATGGATGAATGGCTGCAAAAATTGATGGAGTTAGCAGAGATGGCTAAATCGACTGCTTTGATTAAGGAAATTACTTTTGTTTCTACTTGGAAACAGCCTCTGGACTTTGTGCTTGAGGTGGATTTTGGGTTTTACTGATTAGATAGGTTTGTTGTTATAGAAATGGCTAGTTTATACTATTATGTGAAAGTAAAAAGGTGAGGTTTGATGTTATTATCTTATTCTACTGCACCAAAGGGATTCGTAAGTCAACGCCTTTTCTTTCTTTTTCCCCTTTTCCCTACTCTAACCCTGTCCTAGACCTTCTGGGATACAGATCAAC
This sequence comes from Protobothrops mucrosquamatus, assembly GCF_001527695.2. Taxonomy (NCBI): domain Eukaryota; kingdom Metazoa; phylum Chordata; class Lepidosauria; order Squamata; family Viperidae; genus Protobothrops; species Protobothrops mucrosquamatus. Next base: position 145,716 of record NW_015389816.1, on the reverse strand, counting down.
TTGACTTATCAGAAACTGTACTAGGGTGTATAGATCAGTAAACTTCTCTTCAAAAATTAGCAACCATTGATTAATTTGGATTACAGCTATTGAGCAAGTGTCTTCCTAATTTATCTTCCATAGGAATATCTAAAATGTTATTCTCAGAATACTTTGACAGGTAAGACTGAAAATAAACCTATTATTAATATTCAATTTTAGATCAGATTTACTATGTCCCCCCATATTCATATGTGTGCATTACATGACTGACTCTTATGCATGTGAATATTTGTATTAAACTTGCTATACTTATTATTGTATGAAAATGTAATTATCTTCTGTTTTAAGATATTTCTTTAAACATATTGAAATGCATTTAACTAAATTCATTGTATTCTAAGAATTATTCCATAAACCATCTTTATTCTTTATATCTGAAGAAAATGACAACAATGTATCAAGTGGCTTTCCAGTTCAATAATTCATTATTATCTGAATCAATAAACTTAGCATTTCTCCAAATTCAAAGATCCCTCCAGGGATCAGATATGTATTTTCTGTGGTCTGATAGTATATTAGAATGAAGGACTGCATGAAGTCCATGCACTAGATGCAGTTTTATTTTCCAGTGTATGGCAATTACACTCCAACTGCAGGATATACTCAAAAAGATCTATTTGTAGAGAGAGTAATGGAGTACTACATAAAGAAAAGCTGTTCAATTCATGTCAGTAGTCAGAAACAGATTGCACTTAAATGTTCATATAGGGGAATAATATGGATAACTAAGTGTTGGTTACAGTAATTACTTTTCTTATACAGATACATTTAGTTCCTCTAGTTAATATTTAGTAGAAGTTCAAATTGGTATGACATTTTAACTGAGTAGTTATTCTCTTCAACGAAACCTGTCAATTCATATGATGATTTCAAACAACAGGTATTTTGAATAAGTCTACATGGAATAAGTCCTGCCTAGGATGTGTATACAAATCTGGACACTGGGGCCAGAGGGCACTGGCAAGGCTACAGTATAGTGGAAGAAGGAAGTGAAGCAGTGAAATGGAAAAGTAGGACAGAGGCTTTGGAGGCTGGTGGTAAATTGGGGAAGGAATAAAGGAGGTGTGTTTGGATCAGAGACTATTGTGATTTTGAGGATGAGGCAAGAGATTGGAATTTGGAAGGCAAGGCCAGAGTCCAGACATTCAGGGAGAGGCTGTGGTGGAATGGATAAGAACACCAAAGCTGGGAATTTGGGAAAAAATGAAGAGAATGTGAAGATGGAGTGGGAAAGGCAGATGGATGGAGGCACGTGGAAGAAAGTTATTGAAGGTTATAAGAAGTAGTAGTGTAGGAAGCGTAGGATGTAGGATTCATTTAATTAAGTGGAGGAGTGGAAGTGTAATCTGTAGTGAAGGGCACAGTAATGAAGGTGTAGACAAGGTTAAAGGCATTCAAATGTGGTTACTGGGAGTGACTTCATCTTTTTTATTTATTTTATTTATTAAATTTTTATGCTGCCCATCTTCCCTATAAGGTGACTCTGGGCGGCTTACAAGTTATAAAAGAGGTAGAAAAATAATTAAAACATTAAAACTACACAGATTAAGATTACAAAAACTATACTAAAACCAGATGAACAGGATGGGGATGAGGTCTTCTTACCCTGTCTGCCACATCCAACAGTGAGTGCCCCCCTCGGGCCCCAGGCCAACTGGCAAAGCCATGTTTTAATACCCTTCTGGCAGACCAAAAGGGTGGGAGCAGTTCTCACCTCTGGTGGTAGAGTCTTCCACAGGGTTGGGGCCACAGCGAAAAAGGCTCTTCTCCTTGAACACGCCTGCAGGAATTCTTTAGTAGACGGGATCCATAGCAGGCCTTTTCTGCTGGCACAAGTGGGGTGGGCTTGTCCCATTGGGGAGAGACAGCTCCTCAGATACCCTGGACCCATGCCATGTAGGGCTTTAAAGGTAACAACCAACACCTTGAATTGGATCCAGAAGCAAACTGGTAACCAATGTAGCTTACGCAGTAGTGGTGTAATATGTGCAGCTCTAGGGGCTGCCAGGACTGTGTGCACCACTATATTCTGCACTAGCTGCAGCTTCTGAATACTCTTCAAGGGTAGCACTATGTAGAGCGTGTTGACTAGGGCATGAGTGACCATGTGCAGGGACTCATGATCCAGGTAAGGGTGCAACTGGTGCACAACATGAAGTTGCACTTGACTTCCGGTGGCTCGGCGGCTGCCGAAGGGGGTTGTTTTGACAGCCTCCCGTTCAGGACTGTGTAAAAAGCGCTAAAACAGCGTTTATCAGCTGTTGGGCGCTTTGAAACTTCTCTCCGGGCAAAGGAGAGAAGGAGAGCTTGCTCGTGAGTAGGAGTCGAGTTCCCTAGCCTCCCTGGGTGTTCCCAGCGAGGTGAA